>NC_133779.1:6187073-6200615 GCF_003597395.2 Chelonoidis abingdonii
AAGCGCTTAGTCAAAGTCCCTCCTCATTCTCTCTTCTGCAGACTGCAAACAATACCCAGTCCCTCAGCTCCTCATCTCATAATCATGTGCTCCAGCTCCCTAATTCATTTTTGTTGCCGCTCCGCCTGACGCTTACCAATATTTCCAATCCTCCTTGTAGGTGGGGCCCCAAAACTGGATCACAGTTCTCAATGAAAGCCTCATCAATGCCGAAAAGAGGGAATGATCACAGTCTCTCGATCTGCGCAATGCCTCCAACTATACACCCAAAAATGCGTTAAGCTACTGGCAAAAGGCACACTTGCGACTCGTACCAGCTCTCATACCACGATAACCCTGGTCCTTTTCCTGCCGAACGTGCCAGGTGGCTAACTCTGAGTCTGCAGGAACATAAGCCCCGAGCATCCCTGTATGAACCAGGCCAAGCTTCCTCCATCCCATGGAAATCCTTCCTCTCATGACTGACATACCAACTTCCAGTTGCATGGGTCCAGCTGCAGCTTCACATCAGCCAAGTCCGTCCTGACGTAAGTAACGAAGAGTCCACAGCTAAATATTTGTCCCTCCCTGTGGTAACTAGACACCGACAAATTGCCCCTACTTCCACAGTAGACTAAGAAGACTGAGATTCCTGGTTCTCTGGCCTGCCAAGCAGGTTATTCTAAAGCCTTACTCATCCTGGGGCACTTCGCATCTCAATCTTAATCAAAGCTCCTTCTGAACTGTGGCACCAGCAATACCCGGCAAAGCGCCAAATTCAACCTCTCTGCAGCAAATAACATAACCAGGAACACTGTTAATCGTTGTGCCCACAGCATCAACACTGGGACTCCTGCAGCTGATTGTCCACCAACAGATCCCCCCCAAGATCTGTCAGTCGCATTCCCAGGCTAGAATCCCCACAGATGGCCTACTCTCCGCAGCCCTAGTTACCATCTATATTAGCCGTATTCATTGCTGTGCCCCAATTACCAAGCGATCCAGACCGCTCTGTTATCAGTGGCACGAAATACCGACAACATTCCCCGACGCTTGCACCATACGGCCAATTAATTCAGTGAGAACTTTATGTTTCTTCCAGGGCTCTTGCTAAAAATGCTAAATAAGCGTAGGGCCAAAACAGCGACCCCCACTAAGATATCACAGCTGCCAAAGTGACAATACCCGTAATTAACATTTGAAGACAATGTCGGTTTGCCTGGGTTTAAGCCATTTGACTGTCCCATGGTCATTATATTGCCTAAGTTTTTTAATCAACTGCCAAATGCATCTGTCTGATTGCTAAGATATGCAACATCAAAACAACGTTTACCGTTTGCATCAAATTGTACTTTTTGATAAGAAAAAAGATAGAAGTAATAGACAGGATCCATTTCCACATTTAAATTGGTATTCCCTCACTATATATAGTTAATAGGGTCACTGGCTCAGCCTGCAGGCGCCTAGCCATTTTGCTACTCAACACAGCTGGCACGTGGGGCGCTCTCTGCCTGGGGCGGTCCAGTGACTCTGCGTGGACACTCCTGCAGACGATGCCTGTTGGAGGGTACGCGGCCCGCGCTCAGGGTGACCGCTCCGCGGGTGTGCCTGCGGAGCTCCACCGGACATGGGACAGCGACCTCGCAGAGCAACGTCCGTAGCAGGTCCAACCGAGCCCCGTCCCTGCCCCCCTCGTCTGGGCGACGCCAGAGCGCCCCCCCGGGCATCCGACCCAACGAACGCGCTTGCGTGCTGGGGGACAGCCCTGATCAGCTGCCCATATCTATGCGGAATGTCAGTCTGAAACAAGCCCAAATTACAGTCACCATTTGCCCTTTTTAAATAGGCACAAGATGCACTTCTTCCAAATCGTCGAACACCCAGTCCCAACTTATTGAAACCACATTAAGGCCACGGGCTCCTCAGACAAGCTTCTTCTAAAACCCTAGGAATGAGTTCCAGACTATTGCAATGTAAAATTTCTAACTTTAGTAACATCTATTAAATATGTTTGGCACAGAAGCTGGCACACACATGGTTAGGGCCACATAGAAATTGGGAAGGCTGGCAACAGAAAGTAACCCTGACAAGAGCAGGGAAGCAGCATGGAAGTGGATAACCCTGCTCGCCGCAAGCTGGCGGGGGGGGGGCTATCCGGCAGCGCGGGGGTTAACCCGCCGGCGGTGGGGGGAGGTTTCGGCAGCGCAGGGGTTAACCCGCCGGCGGGGGGAGGGCTATCCGGCAGCGCGGGGGTTAACCCGCCGGCGGCGGGGGGGTATCCGGCGGCGCGGGGGTTAACCCGCCGGCGGGGCCGCTCTGTGGCTGCGGCTCCTTCCCTGGGTCGTTCAGTCGCGCGGAGCCGGCGCCTCTGAACACCGCCCGGACTCGCTGCTGCCCCAGGATTGACCCGCGGAGGGTAAGGGGCTGGGCTCGCACCAGGGACCCCATGGCACCCAGCGGACACGGCCCAGTGGGGGGCTACGGACCCTGCACGCTACCCCCCGCCCCCCGGTGACCCTCTGTCCCGGGAGCGCTGCACGGTGAGATCACGTGTGGGGCTGGGGGTGCCCAGGCGTGGGGCACAGGGTAGGGTGCTGGTGTGGGGCTGGGGGTGCCCAGGCTTGGGGCACAGGGTGGGATGCTGGTGTGTGGGGCTGGGGCTGCCCAGGCATGGGACACAGGGTGGGGTGTTGGCATGTGAGACTGGGGGTGCCCAGGTGTGGGGTGCTGGTGGGTGGGACTGGGGGTGCCCAGGTGTGGGGCACATGGTGGGGTGCTGGTGTGTGAGACCCTCCCCCCCAAGGTACCCCCTGCCCCTCACGATACCCCCATGCTCTCATCTGCTCTCTCATGCCGCCCCCCACCCCATCAGTCCATCTCCCCTGGGCCGGTGTCCTTCTGGGCTCCAGAACAGGACAGGGTGGTGGTGGGGCTGATCCAGGTGTCCCCTCCTGGGCTCTGGGGGTCACCTCATGGCTCAGTCCTCTGCCAGGTTAACCCCTTCCAGGACCTCTCGGGCTAAAGTCTAGGAGTCAGGTTTGGGGCAGCATCACCCCCTGCTGGTTAGGTGACCCCAATGCCTGGGCCACTTCTCCCTGGAAGTGAGGGGCACGAGCAGTGATGGGGGAGCCCAGGGCTGGACTGGCAGGGGGCTGCACGTCGGCAGTGCAGGGTACTGGCAGAGATGGGGGGGATCCCAGGGCTGGGGGAGCAGGGGCTGTGGATCGGGGCACTGGCATTGATGGGGGGAGCCGAGGGCTGGGATAGCAGGGGCTGTGGGTCGGGGGTGAGGGGCACTGGCAGTGATGGGGGAGCCCAGGGCTGGGGGAGCACGGGCTGTGGATCAGAAGTGAGGGGCACTGGCAGTGATGAGGGAGAGTCGAGGGCTGGGGTGGCAGGGGCTGTGGGTCAGGAGTGAGGGGCACTGGCAGTGATGGGGTGGGAACTGTCTCATCCCACCTAGCTGATCTGAGTTCGGGTGGAGCTGTTCGGAAGAGCAGGAGGGGAGGGGTTGGGGGGCAGCCAGCAGGTGGAGTTGGGGTCTCACTGGGGGAGGTCACAGGGTGTAAGGCCGGGTGGGGAGGACCAATGGCACCGTGTGAGAGTGCTGCCCCCTGCAGAGGGAGCGCCCAGAGCTGGGCACCTGGGATCCCACACCCCAGACCTCGCCAGCGGGCGCTGGCCTGAGGGGCCGAAGGGAAACGAGGCCGGGTTTTGTGTTGAGCCCCAGACAGGGAACAACGCTGGATCCTGGCCCGCATGCCATGACAAATGACCAGCTCTGCCAGGGCCTTGCACCGGAGTCCTGGCGCCGAAGCCTTGGTGTGTGGGGCCCAGAGTTCTCCCTGTGGGGTTCTCTGGAGCTCACCCAATGCCGGTGGCCGTGCCATACTGTAACACTGGCACTCAGAGCAGGCATTAGTGGCTGGGCTCCCTCTGGGACTGGCCTGGCCCCCGCCGGGTACTAGCCTAGAGCGAGGGGGGTCGTTTGCGGACAGGGCAGGAGCCCGGGGACGTGGGTGGTAACTTAACTCATCTCTGCAGGGGAGACAAGGGGCTGGGAGGGGTGCCCGGGACAGGACATGTGCCAGGCCCCAAGAGCAGCATAGCCTGTGGGCAGTGATGCTGGCAGAGGGTGTCACAGCACAAAGCAGCGCAGGAGTCCACCACCCCCCACACGGAGACCTGGGCTGGGGCTCCCAGCATGTGGCCAAAGCCGGGTCACCTTGGACACTGGAAAAAGTGAATTTGGGAGCCCACCCCAGAGCTGGGCGCAGGTGGTGCCGGACCAATGACTGGGGTAAATCGGAGATAGGCTGCTTTCACCTGGGGCCGAATTTTCCCAAGGGATTTGAGGGGCATGAGGGCATGGCAGACACTGAAGAAATCTGCCCCCAAATATGGATGCAAAGTGAGAGAAAACGTGGCCATTCCTGGGCTGCTCTTGGCTCAGCCCCTCAGCTGAGTTTAGCGTTGCGGCGGGGAGCCCTGGCCAGGTTTGGGACGGGAGGTCCCGCTGAGGGTCGGGGGATGTCGGCCAGGGCTGCCGGTGGGACGGACGGGTGCCATGTCTGTGTGACAGGCCAGAGAGGAGACTTTGGAGGGGCAGTCGCAGGGGGTGCCTGGGCTTGAGCCGCTAGCTCTCTGTGCAGCAGGGGCCCTGCCTGGCAGGGTATGGGAGTAGCCCAGACTCGGCCCTCAGGATGGCAGGAGGGTAAGATGAGCTGTGACGGCTGTATCCAGCCCTGTGAAGGGGCGAAGGGCATGGGGGTTGGCAGGGCATGACCCCTCGCTCTAGGCCCCTGGCCCCCTGGGGAGGGGCCCTGCCCTATTTCCCAGGCCCCAGGCCAGCTCTGCAGCCCGCAGGAATCCTGGCGCCAGATCCCACCCATCCAGCTGCACTTTCAGCATGTTCCCAGCAGGGAGGAGTATCAGGGTCATTGAGGGAAACTGAGGCACCAAGCCACGGGGCAGGGGCTGGCCCCAGCACACAGAGCCAGGGACACGGCTGGGAACAGGACCCAGGAAGGACTCTGGCTGGGAGGGAACCCTGGGCTAAGGCCCCACTGCCAGGGTTCCCCTCCCCCACTGTGCAGACCCCAAGGCTTGTCTCCACCGACACTGGTGACAGGGGGCAGTGACCCAGCGCCTGGGGAGATTGGGAGAAGCTAGCTGCCCCCAAGCCCCACCTCAGGGTCTGACCCCCAGCCCCTGCAGGGAGCTCTGCCAGTCCCCCCCTCTTCCCACCCAGCCTCTGGACTCTGACCCCAAGCAAGGAGCCGGCCCTGACCCTCAACCTCTGCAGGGATCTCTGCCAGTCCCCGCCCTCCTTCCCACCCAGCCTCTGGGTTCTGACCCCCAGCTCCTGCAGGGAGCTCTGCCAGCCCCCCTCCCACCCAACCTCTGGGCTCTGACCCCCAGCTCCTGCAGGGAGCTCTGGCAGCCCCCATCCCCTCAGCCTCTGGGGTCTGACCCCCAGCCCCTTCACGGAGCTCTGCCAGCCCCCCTCCCACCCAGCCTTTGGGCTCTGACCCCCAGCCCCTTCACGGAGCTCTGCCAGCCCCTCCACCCAGCCTTGGGCTCTGACCCCCAACCTTCCCGGAGCTCTGCCAGCCCCTGCGCAACCTCAGCCTCTGGGCTCTGACCCTAACCCCCCTTACCTGAGCTCTGCCTGCCGCCCAGACCCAGCCCGGGCGCTGCCTGCCCAGTGGCTGTTCAGAGAGGCAGCCCCCATCTCTCCCCATAATCCCAAATGCCAGGGGCCGGTCAGCAGGGGTTGTCGCCAGGGCTGGGATGACAGCTGGGTGCAGGACTGGGGCTGTTGGGTCCTGTCGGAGCTGTCTGGTCTCGCGCTTTCATGCCCCATTGCGGAGGCAAATGGTCAAGTTGTGCCCACGGGGGTGATGTCTCCCCTCCCCACACAGCACAAGCCGCGGACGTTCACCGGAGCAACACCTCATTTCCTCAATTTTCCCAATAGCTTGAACTGGCTGCCCGGAGCCAGCTGCCTCCCTGGGGACTATTAACCCCTATCGTGCAGCTGCGGCTGATGGCCAGGGCTCGGAGCCCAGGCATTGGCAGCGCCCTGTGGCGTGGCTGAATCCCCAAGGGGCTGTCCTGCCCTGGCCAGGGCCCTGGCTGCCAGGCCCACGGCTCACCTCCTGTGGGCAGGGAGGTGGACCTACGGCGCTCCTGGGCACCAGGGCCAGGTTGCCAGCAATGCACCTGGGAAGCTAGCCCACAATTCCAGCTTCACATCTCCACAGCAGTGGGGTTCAGGTCAGTTCGCACAGGCCCCAGGCATTGTGGGATAGCTGTGGGAGCGGACGGGCTCCAGAGCATGTAGGATATAGTGGGGAGCAGCACCGGCCCCGGGCAATGTTGGGATAGCTGTGGGGAGCGGGCACGGCCCCCCGGCTTGTAGGATACTAGCGGGGAGCAGCACCAGGCCCCGAGGCATTGTGGATAGCTGGGGGGCGGCACGGGCCCCAGAGCATTGTAGGATACTAGCGGGGAGCAGCACAGGCCCCAGGGCATTGTGGGATAGCTGTGGGGAGCGGCATGGGCCCCAGAGCATTGTAGGATACTAGCGGGGAGCAGCACAGGCCCCAGGGCATTGTGGGATAGCTGTGGGGAGTGGCACGGGCCCCAGAGCATTGTAGGATACTAGTGGGGAGCAGCACAGGCCCCAGGGCATTCTGGGATAGCTGCAGGATGGGGCAAGGGCCCCAAAGCATTGTGGGGTATGGCACAGGCCCAAGGACACTGTGGGAGAGCAGTGGGGAGCGGCACAGGCCCCAGGGCATTGTGGGATAGCAGTGGGGAGCAGCCTTGGCCCCCCGGCATTGTGGGATAGCTGTGGAAGGACCACTAGAGTCAGTCCTAAAGCACCCCCAGTTCCAGTCTCCCTGGCTCCCCTCCACACACACACACACACCCGGCGGAGCTGGGGCGGGGCTGAGAGCCGAGGCTAGAGCCGTGGGCTGCCCACTGGGCTCGGACTGGTGCGCCGAGACCCTTGCATGGTTACAGCAGGGCGGCGGTTGGCCCGTGGCAATGAGGCCCATCGTGCGGGTTAGCGCCCAGCCCTGCTGCCCTCTGCCTGGAGCAGAGCTGGGTGCGTCAGGCTGGGATGGCAGGGGAGTGCGGGTCGGGACTGAGGGGCACCCATGCGGGGAGGAGTCACAGCAGTTTGGCGCAGTTGGGGCTGATCTGCCCACCCCCGTCTCTTGCCTCTCAGCTTCCAGAAAGTGATTCCTGAGTGTCCCCTGCAATGGCCTCATGCAGGGACTGGGGTACTGGGGGCTCCCCCAAGCCAGCTCCTGCCCCGCTTCCTACAGCGCCCCCTGCTGGGAGAGGCTGGGACTGGAGTAGCCAGGAGCTCCCCCGCAGCCAGCTCCTGCCCCGCTCCCCACAGCGTCCCCTGCTGGGAGAGGCCAGGCCTGGCATAGCTGTGAGCTCCCCTGCCCAGACTCCAAGGACAGGCTGGTGCGGCTCTGTCCTGGTGCGTGCCTGCCGGGGCCCAGCTGGGCTGCAGAGCGAGGCCCTGGCACATCCGGCCGCACAGACGGGCGAGCAGGTTATAAATAGCCCCGCACCGGGGTAATCGAATTGGGCTGCGAGCACAGGCTGCCACAAGTGCACCAGCTGGGGGGCTGGTCCCGGCTGGGCCAGGCTGGGGGGACACTTTAACCCTTTCACGCCTGGGGCTGCTTGCATGCTGAGGAGAGGGGGGCGGGACCCCAGTCCTCACTGCCAGAGGATAGGAGGGGGGCTCAGGTGCTGGGGATGCCACTGGAGGCCTAGTTCAGGCCCGTGGTGGGGTGACAGGGTGGGTCTGGTTGGCTGGGGGGTAACATTGGGGGTGACTGTGGTGGAGATGAGGGGGCTAGGGAGGGGATGGGCCGTTGGGGAGGATATGGGCTGGGAGGGAGCTGGGAGGGTGAGCTGGCATGGGAGGAGGTGGCTGGGGGAATATGGGGCTGAAAGGTGGGTTGAACATAGGAGCGAGGGGGCTGTCGGGGGATAGGTGCTGTTGGGGGGGACAGGGGCTGGGAGGCGGGCTGGAAGATGGATTGCAAAGAGGAGGGGGTGCTGTGGGGGCATGAGGGCTGTGGAGGGGGCTGGGAAGGTGGGTTTTGCATGGGGAGGGGGTTGGGCTGCCAGGCGGGAGAATGGGCTGTGGGAGGGATAAGAGACCTGGGGAAGGGGCTGGGAAGGTGGGTTTGGCATGGGGAAGGGGGTGGCTGTGGGGCATGAGGGGTGGGAAGGTGGGTATTTTGTCATTGGGCAAGGGGGGGGGCTGTTGGGTGCGGAATGAAGGGGCTGGGGAGGGAGGTGGCGGGCGCTTCCCGGGCAGGGAGCGTCTCTCCCTCGGGCCCATCTGCGTGGGCAGCAGGTGGGCAGCGAGGGCTGGACTGGGCTAATGTCATTGCAGCTGGTAATGGGCAGACAGGGAGAGGAAGCGGGGCTGGGGCTGGACACGCTGCCTCCCTCTGGGCCCCCACCCTCAGGGCACTGAGACCTACCGGGGATGGCGTTGGGGCCCCGCTGGGCGGGGCTGGGTGGGGGGTGGGGACAGGAGCCCCCAACCCTGATGATGCCCCCCAAGATCTCACCCAGGCTCTCTGTGTGTGTGACAAGCAGCGTCCCTCGTCCTCTCATCACCCTGCCTCCCTCGGGACCTTGTGGCCCCACTGACAGGCCAGACGGCAGGACCCTCTGGGTGAGCCCATGGGGCAGGGCCCCCCCTTCTCCCCCCCCCACACTTTGGGCTCTGGGATGCTGCACACGGGGCAGGGTAATATTCACTCTGCTCAATGGTTCTGGCACAAATACCAGTGGGGCTGCAGTTTGGGACTGAGGGGCACCAGCTGTGTTGGGGGGATCCCAGGGCTGGGCCTGCAGGGGGCTGCGGGTCGGGAGTGAGGGGCACTGGCTGAGTTGTGGGGAGCCCAGGGCTGGGCCTGCAGGGGGGCTGCAGGTCGGGAGCGAGGGGCGTCATAGAGTCCCCCTGGCCCAGCCACAGCTCCCGACTGAGTCATTGTGCCCCAGTGACCTGTTCCTGGGTTCATCTGGAGGGAAGGGCCCCCGGAAGTTGTGGGGCAGGTCCCTGGGCTCTGGCACCAGGCCCTCTCTTGCCATGCTAATGCACTGCCTGCTGGATCTCATGGAAGGGTGGGGTGATGGGGCCCAACGTGCCGTGTGATGGGGAGGGGCCCGCAGTCACCACGATATGGCCCCAGGTGTTGGGTGGGTCCAGCCCCCCTTGCCCAGCCCCTCACCACTCGCCAGCTGGTTACACAGTAACAAGGCTCTGCCACAGCATCCCTAACACACCACAGCTCCGGCCTCACCCAGCACGGCTCAGGGCTTACTGGGTAGGGCTGGGATCCAGGACTCCTGGGTTCCATTCCAGTGGCTCCAAACGATTCCCCATTGAGTCTGGTTAAGTCTCTTCCACTCTCTGTGCTCCAGCCCCACTGGGCTGGGCAGAGTCCATCCAGCTGAGCCACTGGAGGGACAAATTCCTGGGCTTCTCTGTGTGGGATGGGCCTGGGCTAGTGCTTTTGCGGGAGCAATGGGGCAGATGGTCCCCAACTGGAGAGCAGGCCTGGGGGGGAGGGAAGGTGCTGGCTCGTCCTGGGAGCCCAGAGTCCACACTCGGGCAGCTTCCTGGCTAGCCCAGCCCAGGACCACCAGTTCCTGGCTTTCTCTGGGTGAACTGAGAGTAGGCAGAGCCAGCCAGGGCTCCCCTCAGTGTCCTCCAGGGCTCAGCCACCCCCCTGCTACCATCAGTGGTGAGGGGGGGATCAGGCAGCTGGAGGGATGTTGGTGGTGGGGAGCATCAGGAGTGTGTGGGGGGTGTTGTATAGTGGGGTGGAGGGATGGGTCTGGCTAGGGAGGAAGCAGAAAAGGGGCCAGTTTCCTCCCAATGCTGGAAAGTCTCAAAATCTCCAAGAAATGTGGCAGTGGAGGGAGAACCAGAATTCTGGCAGTAGCAGCTAAATTACTCCCTCCCCCAAAGCTCCGATAAGGGCACAGCCAGCCCAGAGCCCCCTGCACGGTTGCTGGGCAGAAGGTATATGTTGGCCCCTAACTCAACCCAAGGGCACCCCCTGCCCTTGCCCCCGGCAGCGTTGCAGGGATCTCAGGAAACCAGCTGATTCAACCCCCTGCTCAAAGCAGGATTAACCCTAACCCCCCCCTAAATCCCCCAATGGCCCCCTCAAGGATTGAACCCCCAACCCTGGGTTTAGCAGGCCAATACTCAAACCACTAAGCTATCCCTGCCCTGCCCCCATGCCCAGCTGGGGGCATCAGGACCCAGGCATCCTAGCCCCAAGATGGGGCCCCTCCTCAGAAATGGATCAGGGCTCCCCATCTCCTCCAGTCAACCCAGAGCCAAGCCATGGGCCTCACTGGCCCCATGGACAATCCATCCCTCGGGAGCTGTCTGCTTGGGGCAGGCCAGGTGCATTGTGGGTTATTCCCTCAGGTGGGGGCTGGCCAGGTGCATTGTGGGGGCCAGTCCCTCATCCCCTTGTGTGGGGGAGGCCAGGTGCATTGTGGGATATTCCCTCAGGAGGGGCTGGCCAGGTGCATTGTGGGATATTCCCTTCATTGCCCCCAGCCCTCCCAAGAGGCCATTCCTGGAGCCCTCCAGATCTGGATATCCACTTTCTATCACCAGCCTGTTTGTGGATCGGATGAGGATACAAATGTATCCACATCGCGCTGGGCTCTAGCTATTTCCGCCCATGGCAGCCTGGTCCCACGCAAAGCCCCTGATTTCCGTACACGCCTCGGCCCCAGCCCGAGTGGGACTGGGCCCGGGTCTCCAGTCCCACCCATGGCAGAGGACAGGGACCGTGGGTGGGGGCCCCACTCCGGCCAGTGGTTGAGATTTGAAGCATTTTCCTTTGTTTTGGTAAAAATCCAGTGTTTTTATTGGGATCCAACCAGCAGCTTTGCTGGGGCCCAATCAGCAGGTCCCTTTAGAGACCCCCCAACCCAGTGGGGCCCCCCTCTCCTCCCAGAGCTGGGAATAGACCCCAGAAGTCCAGACTCCCAGACCCCCCTGCTCTAACCACTCACTTTAAACCCCTTGCTTGCTTTACACTGTGGGAGTTTGGGAGCCGGGACTCCTGGGTTCTGTCCCTGGTGCTGGGAGCCACGACTCCTGGGTTCTATCCCAGCTCTGTCACCCACTCACTTTATGCTGATCCCTTCCTGCCAATCAGTGCCTCAGTTTCCCTGTCTGTGATGTGGGGAGAAGGATGCTGCCCCCCTGCCTGAATTTGGGTGCTCTAAGATACCCGCTGGAGGGGCCCAGTCTGGCCAAGACCCCAGCCCACCCTCCTGCAGGGCCCCAAACCATGGGAGCAAAGGCCCCGCAGCTCAGCCCCACAGCCATTAACCGGGATCAAAGGCACAGGGTGTGTGAGGATGGCACTATCTAATCAGGTATGAAGTGCGATGCAAATAAATTGCCTGTTGCCAGGGAACGGGGCCCAGCCTCAGTTGGCACAGAGATGGGGGCAGGGACAGATAGAGCCACCCCCTCCCCTCACCCTGGTTCTGCTGACCCCTCCCCAGCCTTCGGCCCCCGATCACTCCGTGCTGTGGGGAGGGGAATTTCCCACTCCCAGCCAAGCCAGCTCCATTGGCTTGTGCCCCGTCCGGCACAGGTGCCCCAGGACATGAACTCTCTGTCCTTAGCCCCAGTCAGAGGAGCCAGGTCATGCCACTAATTTTAATTCTACCAACCCCTGGGTGAGGCTACCACCTGGCACCAAGGAGCCCCAGCCGGCGGCAGTAGTGGGCTGTTACCCACCCCAGGGAGCTGTCCTCAGCCAGTGGGGCCTGGCCCAGGGCTGCCGGGCCCTTGGAGAGGAGCAACGGCAGAACCCGTCAGGGCTGTTGTTGAGATGGGGATGGGGGGAGTGTGAGGCTCTGGCAGGATCGGGCCCGGCACTGGCGCTCTGTGGCTGGGGGGGCCTGTTGGGGCTGCGCTGGGCCCTGGAATCTCGTCTCTCAGCCGCTGGCTCCGTTGCCTTTGTCATTTGGTGCCCGGCAGGGGAGTTCCAAGGCCAGGCCAGGGGGATTAGGTGATTAGGGGCCTGGAAAGGCTGCGCTCACCTGCCTGTGGCTGCCGTCCAGCCAGCGCCATTGGACCCCTGATGCTTGGCCTCAGCCAGCCCCGGCCTCCTGGCTGCTAGCCATCACCCCCCAGCCCCTGCCCCCAGCCATAACCCTCCAGCCTCCAGCCAGTCCCCAGTCCCTGCCCCCAGCCTCCAGCCAGTCCCGGCATCCTGGTCATCACCCCCCAGCCCCCAGACTCTTGACCTCCAGACTCTTGACTCTCCAGCCAGCCCCCAGCCCCTGCCTCCAGCTAGCCCTAGGCTCTCTGGTCCAGACTCACCCCCGCCAGCCCCACCCTGTCCCCCTGGCTCCCAGCCTCCACCCACCACTACCCAGCCCCTCCATTCCACCAGTCTGGCCCTGGCGTCTCGGCTGCCCCCATCAACACCCCCTGCCTCCAGCCATCACCCCCCACCTCCCTGGCCCAGTCTCCAGCCTGAAGCCCCTCCCCCTGCCAGCTCCCATCCCTTGCCCCTCCTGATGCCCGGCCTCCAGCCTCCCCTCCTCCCCCGCTGGCTTCCATGCATGGCCCAGCTCAGCTCCCAGCCATTGCCCCTCGCTCCACCCCTGGGTGAGATTCACTTCCCCTCCATTAACGCCGCCTGCCTTGATTCTGAACAGATCAGGGGCAGGGAGGTGCGAGCCGGAGCCTCCCAGCAGAGCTCTTGCAGCCTTAACTGTCCCGGGCACCATCCCCAGCTGACCTTAACTTTGCCCGTCCCACTCCACCCTTAACTCTGCCCCCTGGCAGCTGGCACCTTCCTCAACTGACCTTAACTGCCCCTTCTCCCCTCTCCATCCCACCCTTAATGCTGTTCCCTTCACTCCCCTCCCTCTCACCCCTTGACTCTCCCCCTTCATGCCCCCCCCGACTCTGCCCCGGCACTGGCCCGTCAGTCGGATGCCCTGTAATGACATGGCTCCTGGTTTCTGGCTGGCGCTGCTGCCTCGCAGGGTGCCCCCACCCAAGGCGCAGTCAGGGGGTGCTGAGGCAGGGTGGGGGGTGTCAGGGTGCCCAGGGGGGTGACAGGGCCCTGGGGAGGCAGGAAGTTGTGCAGAGGTCAGCCCTGCACTGCGCCCAGCTAATCCATGCTAAAGTCAGTCGTGCCCATGGCCTGTGGTTCCTGTTTTCCTCCAGCAGCCACACAAGCTGCACCTGATCAGCCTCCGTGACTACCCCTGAGGGCAGGGAGAGGCAGGCTTGGTTGGGGGGGGAGGGGAAAGCTGGCTGCTAGAGGGGGAGGGCTGACTTGGGGGGGAAGCTGGCTTGCCAGGTGAGAGGTGGTGCTAGCTTGGGGGTGGGGGGGATCTGGCAGGGGTAGAGGGGGAGTCACCCTGGGGGTCTGTCTGGAAGGTGGCTGGGGGGCTCTGGCTGTAGGCAGGATGGGGGATAGGAGGCTGGCTAAGAGTTTGGGGGGG
>NC_133779.1:6200640-6210878 GCF_003597395.2 Chelonoidis abingdonii
TTATTGTAGGGTCTTCTCGGGAGCACTGGGCTCTGCTCTGGTCTGTTATTGTAGGTTGTCTCTCGGGAGCCACTCCGCTCTGTGCTGGTTCTGTTATTGTAGGTCTCTCGGGAGCACTGGGCTCTGTCTGTTTTTGTCTAGGTTTTTTCTTCGGGAGCACTGGGCTGTGCGCTGGTCTGTATTGTAGGGTACTCTCGGAACACTGGGCTCTGCGGCTGGTCTGTATTGTAAGGATCTCTCTGGGTCGCTGGCCTGTGTGGTTGTTATTCGTGAGGGTTCTCTCGGAGCACTGGTCTCTGCGCTGTCTTGTTATTGTAGGGTCTTCCATGGGACATGGCTCTGCGCTGGTCTTGTATTGTAGGGTCTCTTTGGGAGATTGGCCTCTGTGTCTGGTTTGATTGTAGGTCTCTTGGCCTGCTGGGCTCTGCGCTGGTCTGTTATTGTTTGGGTCTCTTGGGGCACTGGGCTCTGTGCTGTCTGTTATGGTAGTGGGTCTCTCGGGAACCTGGGCTCTTGGTTGTTATTTTAGGTCTCTTTCGGAGCGCTGAGCTCTGCGCTTCTGTTGTCTGTTAGGTCTTGGGGCTAGGGCATCTGCTATTGTTGGCTGGAGCACCTGGGCTCTGTGCTGGTCGTGTTTGGTGTATGGTCTCTCGGGAGCACTGGGCTCTGTGCTGGGTCTGGTCTGTTATTGTAGGGTCTCTCGGGAGCACTGGGCTCTGTGCTGGTCTGTTATTGTAGGGTCTCTCGGGAGCACTGGACTCTGTGCTGGTCTGTAATTGTAGGGTCTTTTGGGAGCGCTGAGCTCCCTGCTGGTCTGTTATTGTAGGGTCTCTTGGGAGCGCTGGGCTCTGCTCTGGTCTGTTATTGTAGGGTCTCTCGGGAGCGCTGGGCTCTGTGCTGGTCTGTTATTGTAGGGTCTCTCAAGACTGTTGGGCTCCCTGCTGGTCTGTTATCGTAGGGTCTTAAAGAGGCCCTGACCCTTTCTTGCCAGGAGAGGCTGAGCTCTCAGTTCCGTGTGTGGCTGTGGAGTAGCCGTGCCAGTGCAGTACAGGGGTCGACCCTGGGGGCTTCCTGTGGGATAGGGGATAGGGGACCTGCTCAGAGGCTCCCAGGGAGATTGGGGAGTGGATGGCGTGTGCGTGCGGGCAGTGATTGGTGCAGGGCACATACTCACTACCAGGCAGTCACGGAGGGGGCTCAGGGTTGCCAGGGTGTGGGTGAGGCATTTCCCAGAGCAGGGGCAGGGTGAGCTCTCCCATGTATGGGGGCCTGGTAGGGGTGGGGACCCTCAGGCATGGAGCACGGTGCAGCCTGACCCTCACTCCCTCCTGTGGCTGGTCAGGGTCCGGATCCTGCTGGGGACAGCTGGTCAGGGGGCTATTGGGGGTCACTGGCAGGGGGTGGGGGGCTGGAGTAAAACCCTGTGAGGGGAGGATGTGGGCAGCTGGTGATGGGCAGGGGGTACTGGGGGGGCTGCCTGGGGGCAGGGGGTCATGAGGGGCCGGGAAGCTGACTGGGGGGCTGTGTGGGGGGCTGCAAGGGAAAGATGTGGGGGGCTGCAGACAGATCCCCTGGAGCACTTGGCAGGGAGTG
Organism: Chelonoidis abingdonii; assembly: GCF_003597395.2. NCBI lineage: Eukaryota > Metazoa > Chordata > Testudines > Testudinidae > Chelonoidis > Chelonoidis abingdonii. The sequence goes on from NC_133779.1 coordinate 6,202,234, forward strand.
CTGGGTGAGGGGCCATGGGGAACTGGCTCAGGGGGCTGGGGCACCCCCCTAACTTTCTCTTCTCCTTTCCCAGGAGCCGCGTCCCAGGCTCCCCCCGTTGTGGCAGGCGGCTCCTCTGACCCCCTGGATCATCTCTGCTGGCCAGACCTCCTGTGACCACCCGGGGCTGCTTCTCTAGGGAGGGCGGATGGGGCTGGGGTGAGGGGGCCCCACGGCAGGGCCCAGCCTGGGGCTATGGAGCCCCTGCCCCGGTGCCGCCCCTGCAGGACGATCCACTTGTTCCTGTGGGAATTGCACCCCCTGCTCTGAGCGGAGCCCCCCACCCCACCACCGCTGGACCCTCCACACCGGGGACCCGCTGGTGCTGAGAATGTGCAACACCACCCTGGTCAGCTGCAACGTGGAGTCCAAGATTGACCACCTCTTCCCCCCCACGCTGTACATCATGGTCATCACCCTCGGGCTGCCCACCAATTGCATGGCCCTGTGGGCCGCCTACCTGCAGGTCCAGCAGCACAACGAGCTGGGCGTCTACCTGCTCAACCTGTCCGTGGCCGACCTGCTCTACATCGCCACCCTGCCCCTGTGGATCGACTACTTCCTGCACTACGACAACTGGATCCACGGGCAGGAGTCCTGCAAGCTCTTCGGCTTCATTTTCTACACTAATATCTACATCAGCATTGCCTTCCTGTGCTGCATCTCCGTGGACCGCTACCTGGCCGTGGCCCACCCGCTGCGCTTCGTCAAGGTGCGCCGGATCAAGACAGCCGTGGCCGTGAGCGTCGTGGTCTGGGCCATCGAGATCGGGGCCAACTCGGCCCCGCTCTTCCACAACGAGCTCTTCCACGACCGCTACAACCACACCTTCTGCTTCGAGAAGTACCCCATGGAGGAGTGGGTGGCCTGGATGAACCTCTACCGGGTCTTCATCGGCTTCCTCTTCCCCTGGGTGCTCATGCTCTTCTCCTACCAGGGCATCCTGTGGGCCGTGCGTGGCAACGTCTCCACCGAGCAGCAGGAGAAAGCCAAGATCAAGCGGCTGGCCCTCAGCCTCATCGCAATCCTCCTCTTCTGCTTCGCCCCCTACCACGTCATCCTGCTGTCCCGCAGCGCCGTCTACCTCAGCAAGCCTTGCGACTGCAGCTTCGAGGAGAAGGTCTTCGTGGCCTACCACAGCTCGCTGGCTTTCACCAGCCTCAACTGCGTGGCCGACCCCATCCTGTACTGCTTCGTCAACGAGGGGGCCCGCGGCGACGTGGCCAAGGCCCTGTCCACCCTGCTGCGCTTCCTCACCAGCTCCAAGCCCCAGGAGATGGCCACCGCCTCGCTCACCCTGGACACCCCGCTCTCCTCCAAGAAGAGCAGCTTCTGCCGGCTCCCTGCGCCCCCCCGTACTCCCCAGGGTCCCCGCGTCCCCTCCGACCGGGCGGCTCCCTGAGCCCCCCTTTAACCTGCCATGGTCCCCGCGTCCCGTCCCCCCGCCCAGCCGGCTCCTGGCGCCCCCCATTAGGCAGTCCCCAGGGTCCCCACGTCCCCCCCTGCCCGGCCGGCTCCCTGCGCCCCCCTTCCGCAGCCCCCAGGCTCCATACGCATTTGCTGCCCCCCCAGCCACCCCGTGCATGGGTAGAGCTACAGATTTGAATTATCTTGACTTTTAATCCTGCGATTTGATGTCCTCGGTCTAGTGTCTTAGTTCTAGCTTTGGTGCAGATGCAAACGGACTGTATGCCCCCTGCCCCTGCCCCCCCCAGGCCCACCCGATGAGGAGCTACAGATGAAGATCTTGACTTTTAACCCATGAGCTCTCCCTGTTAGCACCATGGCCCAGATGCAAACGGATGTAAATACAGTATTGTTCTTAATGATGATAATGCAGGGGCCCAGCATGGTACAGCCATGCCCAGTGAGGCCCCTGGGAGGCAGCGTGGGACTGCCTGGCCTGACGGGGGCTGTGCCAGGACTGCCGGACACCTGGGTTCTGCAGCCATGTAAGAAAGGGGAAATGGCTGAAATACAGCTAGGTGTCAGGGTAGACAGACAGACAGACAGGTGTGGGGGATGGAGGGATGATACAGATGTTTGGAGATGGATGACTATGGGGATAGACAGATTGATAGAGGGCTGTATATAGGGATGGATGATGATGGGTGTATATGGCAATGGATGGAGGGGTGGCGGGGGCTGGAGGGATATGGATGGGGCTGGAGCAATGGATGGAGGGGTATGTAAGGGCTGGATTGACCCAGAGGCTATGAAGAAGGATGGGTGGACAGAGCCACTGAATGGATGTAGGGTGTGACTGCGGATGGATGGATGGATGGATGGAGGTTGTGACTGGATGCAGGGAGGGTGTAACTGGAGATGGATGGATGGAGGGTGTGACTGGGGATGGAGGGTGTGACTGGAGATAGATGGATGGATGGAGGGGGTGATTGGGGATGGGGATGGAGGGAGGGTGTAACTGGAGATGGATGGATGGAGGGTGTGACTGGATGGAGGTTGTGACAGGATAGATGGATGGAGGGGGTGACTGGGGATGGACGGGGTGAAAGGATGGATGGATGGAGGGTGTGACTGGGGATGGAGGGTGTAACTGGGGCTGGATGGATGGAGGTTATGATGGGATGGAGGTTGTGACAGGGTGGATGGATGGAGGGAGTGACTGGGAATGGAGGTTGTGATGGGATGGATGGATGGAGGGTGTGCCTGGGGATGGGGATGGAAGGAGGGTGTAACTGGAGATGGATGGATGGAGAGTGTGACTGAAGATGGATGGCTTGAGGTTGTGATGGAATGGATGGATGGAGGGTGTGACTGGGGATGGATGGATGGAGGGTGTGACTGGGGATGGAGGTTGTGACGGGATGGATGGATGGAGGTTGTGACAGGATGGATGGATGAAGGGAATGACTGGGGATGGAGGGTGTGACGGGATGGATGGAGTGAGGGAGGGTGTAACTGGAGATGGATGGATGGAGGGTGTGACTGGGGATGGAGGGTGTGACGGGATGGATGGATGGAAGTTGTGACAGGAAGGATGGATGGAGGTTGTGACAGGATGGATGGATGGAGGGAATGACTGGGAATGGAGGTTGTGATGGGATGGATGGATGGAGGGTGTGACTGGGGATGGAGGTTGTGACGGGATGGATGGATGGAGGGTGTGCCTGGGGATGGGGATGGAGGGAGGGTGTAACTGGAGATGGATGGATGGAGAGTGTGACTGGGGATGGATGGATGGAGGTTGTGATGGGATGGATGGATGGAGGGTGTGACTGGGGATGGATGGAGGTTGTGACAGGAAGGATGGATGGAGGGTGTGATTGGGGGTAGGGAGGGATAGAGAGGCACTGTCCCTCCATATATCAGGGCAAAGCGCCTGGCCCCTGCTCATTAATAACCCCATGTTCAGCCCCTCCCCTGCCCCCCTGCCCAGGCTAGTATGGGATAGGGCAGTGCGGAGCAGAAGCACCTGGGCAGAGCCTGGCTGTGCTGTGGCTCTTCCTAGTGTCCCTGCCCGGCTGCGTCCCACCCTGAGCGGATTTCTCCTACCCCTGCTCTGGAGGTGGGCACTGGGGCTGCCCGCCCGGCTGGTACAGGCAGCGCCCTCTGTGGCCAGACACCCACACTGCTGCAAATCCCCACAGCGCAGCTTTGCCCCAGCCAGGTGAGGGCGCTGCTGTGCGGCAAGACGAGCTCCCAAACACACACAGCAGGGAACCTGCCATGGGTACCGCGCAGCGCCCAGCAACGCACGGACTCCCCACCGGGGCCAGGCTGTAGGGCAGGGCTATTGACAAGCCTAGAGACTACCCGGCGTGGCTGGACGTTGTCCTCAGTTACAGGAACTGGGTCCTGCTTCCCTGCTGCCAAGGGGGCTCTTCAGTGAGAGGCAGGGTATGAGCCCCCATGCTGTGGTTGGTCCACAGGAGATAAGAGCCTACTACTGCAGCCAGCTGAAGGTGTGCCTAGTGGCAGGCCGTGGCTTAGCCGGGAGCCCCATCCTGAGCAGGCGTGCAGGCCAGGTGGCACTGATGGCAGGACAAGGCTGCAGGCTGCAGCATGGGTAGCAGAGGTTGCCCGTCCATGCTGACGGGGCTGTTCTGTGCCAGGCAATTCTGCCGACCTGATGGTTAATGAGGATTATTTATTTCCTGGGAGGAGGCTGGAGGGGCACCACTGAAGGATTGGGGGCCTCCGTGGGGGGATCCGGGCCCAGACGTGCCAGGCGCTGTATGTTTCTGGAGCAAACAGTCCTTGTCCCAATTGTCCTGCTAGATTTGGCCATGCCAGGGGCAGGCAGTGCTGGCCGATGGGGGGCGGGATAAACAAAGCAGTGTTTTAATGAAAATCTTTCAGACTCTTCCTCCCACATAAAGAAACCAAAGCAAAGGGCACAAGCCCCAAACCTCCCAGAATCCCCTGCAGGTTTGGTGAGCTGGGAGCGAAGGTGGGTCATTAAGGTTCCCCTGTCTGTCCCAGGGATCCCATGTCTACCACCAAAACCCCACAGCTAATGGTCAGCATGTGGCCAGGAACAGCTGCCCTTGCTGCCCTACATCCCTTGGCATTCACTGGGCACAGAATCTCCCTGGGCAGAGCCAGGACAGACCCAGGCACTTGTCCAAACTACCTGAACCGGGCTCCTAGCTGCACTGGGGATCCAGGACACCTGGGTTCCATGCCTGGCTCTGCCCAATGTGCTGGCTGACCTTCGGCAAGTCCCTTCCCTTCTGTGACTCTGCCCCGTGTCCATCCAGCCTGGGAGCTCTCCTGAACCAGGCCGTCCCCCCCTGTGTCTGGGCAGCGCCTGGCCCATGGGGCCCCATTTGGGGTTGGTGCTACTGCAGTCCCCATGGCCTGAGGGCAATCTGAGACAAAGCTGAGGAGGGGTCTCTAGTTCCCCCCACCCTGTTCTTTACCCACATGAGAATGCAGCCCACGGTCTGCCACAGGAGTCTCTCGGTGCCTGATGCTGGCGTCTCCCCATGGCCCCGCCAGCGCCAAGCCTGCATTGGCAGCAGAGGTGGGAACCTCGCGCTGGCACCGGGCGGGCGCGTTCGTCAAGGCCCAGCGAGGCACCAAGCTGTTTCCCACTCTCCTGGCTGGGGAGAAAAGCTGGGAATGGTTGGGGGGCCCAGGCCCCGCAGGGAGAATAAAGAACCCCCTTCCCCCCACAGAACCGTTTGTGACTCTCCTGATTTCGGAGGCAGTCTGGCGAATGGGAGGGCGGGGGGGGGGCTGGTTGTGTGGGTCCCACACTCTGCTCTCCGGGTGCCAGCCAGGGGCGTCCGCTCAGCGAGGCCCAGTGGGAATTGGGAGCCTAAAGAGCTTGGTGGAGCTAGGCCTGAGCTCCCAGAATGCACCACAGTTGGCAGCATCCCTGGCGTTGGAGTGGTAAGGGGTTTGGGAGTGGGAGGGACTAGGCGGGGGGGAGGCAGCTGTGCCCACGCGTGTCCCCCAGAGTGGAGTGTGCCACAGGCCCCAGTGTTGGCCACTCCCTCAGCACACCTGCTCAGCCCTCCCCTGAGAGAGCCCTCTGCTGGGTTGTTATTGTAGGGTCTTTCAGGAGTGCTAGGCTGGACAATGGTTTGTTATTGTAGGGTCTCTCAGGAGAACCGGGCTGCCCTGGTGAGGACAGAGGGATCCTGGAGTCCCAGCAGGGCAGGGCAGGGTCATCCCTGCTCACACCCAGCTCCAGTGCCTGGCTCCAGATGCCAACAGAGCCGGCTGGTGCAGGAGGCGCAGTGACGGGGCCCACATGAGGCTGCTCCCTACCCTGCCAGTGGATGGAGGCTCAGCCACCGAGAGCAACCCAGCCATTGTCATGGGCTGTTCACCCCACATGAGCCACCCAGCCCCAGCTATGCACAGGGGCGAGGCCAGGGCCCTCTTTATCAGGGCGATGGGGAGGAGGGCGGGCAGAAGAACCAGGGTCCTGCACAGAGGTGGGGGGCAATGGCTGGGTTGGGCCAGGGCTTTGGTCCCAAGCGTGTCCAAATTTTTCCTTGCCCTGTGCTGGGAATCCTACGCTGCCCGCAAAGGTGCCATCCTGGTGCCAGCACTAGACTGGCAGCTGCATCTCAGCACCAGGCACAGAGCCCCTGTATAAACAGCCCCACTGCTCCTCCCCAGAGGTGGCTGCATCTCAGCGCTGGGCAAGGGGTTCCTGCATAAACAGCCCCCACGCCCCACCCCAGAGGTGGCTGCATCTCAGCACTGCGTAACAAGCCATTTTTTTGTCTAATCTTAACAAATCCTCCTTGTCGTTAAGCTGATTGTTAAACATGCTCCCCATGCCCCCCTGCTGACTCTCCGGGGCGGGAGGGTGAGAGGCTGCTGGTCAGTGACTGCACAAGCAGCGGCTGCCTGACCCCGGCGCTGCTCCCCACGTCACCAGGCAGGGGGCGCCGCAATGGGAACATTCCCGGGAATAAACAGGAAGTGCTCAGGCCCAGGAATCTCCCACGCTCCCCAGACCGGGTGAGGCGCCCCCTGCTGCCTGGTGAGGGGAGTTCCCCCACCCCCTTGCCTGCCCCCCATGACCGTTTTGCAGCAGAAGTTTCTCCCTGTAAGATCCTAGGTTGGGGGGAGCGTGGCTGGGACGTCGGTGATCTCAGCGCCGCTTCAGCCCAGCGTCTTAGCGTGGCCCAGGGCTCTGGGCTGCAGAGCTAAAGGGAGAGATTTTCCCATCGCCTGTTTGTTTAGTTTTCTCTCTTGCCTAATTCCACTTGATCCCACCACCCACCCAGCTTCTCCAAGGGAAGGGCCCTTCCCCGCCCCCAGAGAACCCAGGAGTCCTGGCTCCCAGCCCCACCCCCCGTCGGACTGACTTGTATGGCAGACACACTGCCGGCTCTCTCGCTTCTGTTGGTGCTGCCTAGATCCGGTCCGGGGCAACGGTGACCCCATCATCCCCCTCCCCTGGCTGCTCCCCTCAGAGCTCTGCGCCCCACGCAGGAGGGCAGGGGACCCCACATAGGCCCCGACCACTTCCTGCAGCCACAGCACAGAGCCCAAGCAGCCAACGAGTCATGGAGCCTGAGCTCCCCAACCGTTCCAAGGGTTCTAGTCCCAGCTCTGGAACGGGGGAGGGGGTCTAGTGGTTAGAGCAGAGGGGGCTCGGAGCCAGGATTCCTGGTCAACCACAGCGAGTAGAAGACGGGGGGGGGAGTCTAGTGGTTAGAGCAGGAGGGTGGGGGCTGGGAGCTAGGACACCTGGCTCTAGGAGGGGAGTAGAGTCTAGTCGTCAGAGCAGGGGTTGGGAGCCAGGATTCCTGGGTTCTATACTTGGCTCATAGAGGGGAGGTCTAGTGGTTAGAACAAGGAGGGGAAATAGGACTAGGAGCCAGGACACCTGGGTTCTACCCCGGTGAGGTGAGGTGAGGTGATGGGGGGTCTAGTAGTTAGAGCAAGGAGAGAGATGGGGCTGGGAGCTAGGATGCCTGGGTTCTATCCCTGGCCCGGGGGGGGCTGGGAGTCAGGACACCTGGGTTCTATTTGCACTTACCCTGCCTGTTTCCCTTCACGCACTGCGGCTGGGGAGTTTGTTCAGTGCTTGGAGATCCCCGGGGGGGAAGCCCGGAGCTGGGCCAATGGCTGGGGGCGGGGAGCCCTGTTGTTCTTCACTCCAACCCCACTTCCGCCCAGCCCTGCAGCTCTCACCAGCTGGCAGCCCCTCCGCTGTTCACACGGCCCTGGTGACATGGGCCGGCAGAGAGTCGCCTGCATGGGGCTCTGAGCAGCCCCCGGCTAGAAGCCACCTGGACTGGCTGGGCCCTTGTCCTCACACGAACTCGTGACCCCAGGCAGGGGGTGAGCAGCTGAGAGGGCTCACCAGCCCCCTCTGGCGGGGATCCTGGGATGAGACTGTGCGGAGCTGAACACAGCTCAGCCCCATGGCTAGCCAAGCCCCCCCATTCTGTGCTGAGGGTTCAGTGTAGGGGAAGGTCCGGCTCAGTTCTGATCAGCCCCAGCAGGCAGGGGCAGCAGAGGACCCTGCGATGGGGGTGAGGGATGGGAGTAACATGCCCCAAGGAGGCTGGGGCACGACTTGGGCCAAGAGGGGGCCCACAAGTGGGGGTGTGAGGGGGAGTCAGGACTTGGCGGGGGGCAGAGTGGTCAGTTTTGGGCAGAGGTTTAAGAGGAAGAACTCACCAAGGACCCTCCTTTTCCTTTTGTTGCCCTGGGGCCCCAGATCAGGGAAGCACCAGGGGGTTCGTTGCAGCTCACCGGGGGAAGAGACCCCAGCCATAGACCATGGGTCTCCCCCCATTCTCCTTCCCCCGTCATAGGGAAACCCCTCGCAGTGCCCCCCCAATCCTCCCCAGCCACCAGGGGTTGGTCAGGAGACACAGACCCCACCACGCCTGCGGGGAGACACTGTGGGTCCCGGGTCCCCCCCATCCCTGCACACCAGGGAAGGGCCCCAGAACGCCTCCCACACTACCCCGGGGCCCTCACCCAGCACCCACATGCAGCCACCTCTGGGGAGAGCCCGGCAGCGGCTCCACAGCCCAGTCAGACACCGAGTTAGGGCAGAAAATGAGCGAGAAGCCCGAAGCGCCCTTCACAGCGCCCAGCCCTGAATGCCGGGGGGATGCCCCCTGCCGAGCCCCCCGCCCTGCTCCACCGCCCCCCCA
>NC_133779.1:6213363-6219087 GCF_003597395.2 Chelonoidis abingdonii
TGGGGGAGGGGAGCCCAGGGCTGGGCTAGCGGGGGGCTGCGGGTCGGGAGTGAGGGGCACGGCAGAGCTGGGGGGAGCCCAGGGCTGGGCTGGCAGCGCCCCCTCATGCCCCTCCCCCCTGCAGTGTACCACTGGGTGGAGATGCGAACCAAGATGCGGATCATGGGCTTCCATGGCGCCACCATCAAGCCCCTGAATGAGGAGGCGGCGGCGGAGCTGGGCGCGGAGCTGCTGGGCGAAGCCATCGTCTTCGGCGTGGGCGGCCTGTGCATCTTCCTGGAGTACACGCGCCAGGCCTCCAACACCAGGAGGAAGGAGGAGGAGCAGAGCAGCACCCTGCTGGGCCTGCAGGAGCAGGTGGCCGAGCTGGGCCTGGCCGTGGAGACCCTGGACGCGCAGCTGCGCGAGGTGAACCGCCTGCTGCTGGACCTCTCCACCAGTGCCAAGAAATAGGGCCCCCCCAAGGCGGGTTGCCAAGGAGGAGCCTGGCGCGCCTGGACCCTGCCCCCCGGTGCTGGGGTGAGGAGCTGGCTGGGGCCGGGCGGAGCCTGCACTGGGCCAAGCGACTGAGACACGCCCCCGTGTGGGCTCGGAGGTCCAGGCTCACGACCCCCCTCGGCTCCGGCGGAGTTTTCTACAGTGTAAATATTCATCCATTAAAACTCACCTGCTGCTGAGGAGGTGGAGCCATGATTGGGGCGGGGCTTGGGGAAAGGGGCGGAGCCACAGGTCACTCATTAGCACGCAGGGCTCCCCTAAAAAGTGGAGCTGGTCCCAGCACTTCCTTCCCTGGGGTCTGGGATCAGCCCCTTCCCTAGCACCTGTCCTGGCATCAGGCAGTGGGGGGCCCAGCCAGATCCACCTCCCTTCCGGGGCGTTACTGATCTTCAGTGTCACTTCCCCTGTTCTTCCCAAGTGCTCCCTGGGGCTTGCCCCACTGACCAAGGGCCCTGCCCCCCTCAGGGATCCCAGCCTTTGGGCCAGGATCTGGGCTGGCTGTGCCACTGTCTCCCCTTCCTGCACTGGCCTGTGGTGGTGCTGCCTCTGTCTCACTCTTCCTGCAGGAGCCAAGTGTCCTGGCAGTGGTTGGTGCCCAGCCCTGGGGGCACTCCATGGGGCAGGGTCCATGATTCCTAGGGGGAGCCACTGGGTGGGGCTGCAGGGGCAAAGCTGATTAATGCAGCAGGGCAGGGGGTTGGAGGTCTCTGTGTCCCCCTCACTTCCATACAGGCCCAGGGGTCCCCAGCTCCTCCAACTCAACAGGACCCACATGGCCGGGCCCTGCTGCTGGGTCTAGCAGGGGCAGGGGCTGTTCTGGACAACTGTCACCTTTCTGCCTGGAGAGGGGCAAGCCCTGGGGAATAGGCTGTAGGGCCGGCCACCAACTCGGCTGGATTTACCCCAGGGGGGGGGGGGGGGGGACGACCAGGCAGGCTGGAGGCAGCAGGGGCTCGGCTAATGCATCCTTCCCCCTGGTTCAGCAGTTCAGCCCCCTGCACTGAGTCCAGGGACTGACCCAGCCTGGTAGCTTGGCTCTGCCCTGAGCGGGAGGAGCCAGGGAGAGGGGTGCTGGGAGGCCTGGTTGGAGGGGGAGGATGGGGAGGGGCAGTGGGGGAGTGGAGTACTGGGGGGCCTGGTTCTGGGAGGATGGGGAGGGGTGCTGTGGAAGTGGGGCACTGGGGAGGCCTGGTTCTGGGGGAGGACGGGGAGGGGCGCTGTGGAAGTGGGGCGCTGGGGAGGCCTGGTTCTGGGGGAGGACGGGGAGGGGCACTGTGGGAGTGGGGTACTGAGGAGGCCTGGTTCTGGGGGAAGATGAGGGTAGGGATGCTGGGGGAGTGGGGTGCTGAGGAGGCCTGGTTCTGGGAGAGGATGGGGGTAGGGACGCTGGGGGAGTGGGGCGCTGGGGAGGCCTGGTTCTGGGGGAGGATGGGGAGGGGCGCTGGGGGAGTGGGGTGCTGAGGAGGCCTCGTTCTGGGAGGGTGGGGGGTAGGGATGCTGGGAAGTCCCACCCTGGCCCTGGATGGTGCCAAGGGCTTGGGCAGTGCGGGGCCCTAGCCCTGGGACCAGAACCCAGGTGTCCTGTCAGCTCCCCCCCCTCTGGACCTTAGCATGAGCCCCCTGCTGTGCAGGGCCTCGGGGCTGATCCTGTCTGGGAGGCAGTTGCTGGCCATGCAGCCCCATTGGGGGGGTGGGGGAGCACATGCTCACAGGGTGTTGAGCAAGAAGGGTCCTGCCTGATGGGCCGTATGGGGTGGAGCATTGGGGGCAGGGGTGGTGCTGGTCCTGGTTCCAGTTGATTCAGGGGCCTGGGGCTGGTTTCTGAGCAGTTAGTTGGGGGTGGGGGTTTAGGCCATGGGTGCGCCCTGCGCAGGGACCCACCCCACACATCAGCCCTGCTGGCCCTTAGCCACAGGGAACAGGGCTGGGGCAGGCAGATTTAGGGTCACTTTTTGTCAGACTCCCCCAGCCCTGTATGGCTGGGCCTGGAGAAACTGGCCTGTCAGCAGCTGCCCTGTTGGAGAAAAGCCCTAGGGCCCAGCTGCCTGCTTGTCTGCCCCACACACTCCCCCAACCTGGGAAATCCATGCACAGGAGGTGCCAATGTGCAACTACTGCCCCTGGGCTGCCCTGCCCCACAAGTGTGTGTGGGGTGGGGGTGCTGGCTGGGGCAGGCCTGGCCAGGGGGCAGAGTTCAGGGTTAAGCAGGGACAGGTTGGCAGAGGTAAGGGCAGGCCTGGCCAAGATGGGACGGGTTGGCAGAGGGCAAGGGTGCGCTGGGCAGGCCTGGCCAGGGCCAGGTTCGCAGTGGGGCGGACAGGCCTGCCCAGGGCTGAGCAGGGCGAGGTTGGCAGGGGACTGGGCTGGGCTGCTGGTCGGCACCTGGTGAGGGCAGCTACCAAAATGGCATCACAGCTGCAATTTGCCCAGCAATGGACCCCAGTAAGGGCCCTGCGCCCCCTCCCCAGTGGGAGATGGATTCCCCCACCCCCCAAGTTGGGCCAGGCCTCTGGCTCAGGGGGAACTCCCACAAGGGAGTTGTGTCCCTGGCAAAGCCCCAGGAAGGGTGACATCCCAAACCCCCCACCTGGAGCCAGGCCAGCCCACTCCCCCAGCCCCAGTTCAGCCCTTCCTAGTGTTTAATGAGAAGGCCACGGGGTGACAAGGCACCCCGCTTCCCATCTGTGGGGGGGGGGAGGTGTTGCGGGGGGCAGGACCCTTCCCCAGGGCTTTGCCCGGGCCACAACTGGGCTGTTGTGCCCCTCCCACCAACGCCACCTGCCCCAGTTGGTGCTGGGGGTGGTTCCAGGCAGAGCGGGGATCCCCCTATGGCTGTTACAACCCTGTAACCTCCTGGGGCTGCCCGCCCTCCCCACAGCTTCCTCTCCACCCCCCTGAAGATAGGAGGTTTGCCCAGATCTGTTTCCCCAGAGCACCTAGAATTTATTATAGTCCAGGCCTTTGTGCCACCCTCCCCCCCACACACACCCCAGCTGGGCTGGAGGCAGCAGCAGCCCTCAGGTGCATCACCCCACCCCCACCCCTGCTGTCCCCCTCCTCTCTCCCCACTGAGGCAAGCAGGGCTCTGGGGTAGGCACCTGGCACAGGAGGGCTCTGGGAGGCCACAGGAGCCCAGCTTGGCCCTGCTGCCAGTCTGGGGGGGTGGGTACAGCAGGCAGAGGACACTGAGGGGTATATGGGGGGGCCAAGGCCTGGCACTGGCTGACAGGGCTGGGGCAGCACTCAGTGGGGGATAATTGAGGTGTGGCTCAGGAAGTGATGCTGGACTCCAGCAGCCCCTCTGCCCCCCAGGGCCCCAAAGAGAGAGCGTGATGAGATGTGTGTGCACCGCCTCTCCCCCCCGCAAGGCACGAACAGTAGATCCTAGTGGCCCTGTTGTGACCCCTGAACCCCCTCCCCAGTCTAACCCCCCAGTCCCTACTCCCCACCCCAGGACAGGGATAGAACCCAGGCATCCTGCCCCACAAAGAGACAGAGGGAAGAGGGTAACTTACAAAAAGAAAAGATTTATTCCAGAACTGGGTACCAAGGTCCGTGCCCACTGCCAGGCGGAGGCCTGGTGCCAGGCAGCACGGGGAGGGGAGGGGAAAAGAGTCTCACCCTGGTACCGGGCACAAATGCCCCAGAAATCAGTAAAAAACCAACAACCCAAAAAAATAAAGTGAACATTAACAGCCGCATAGAAAAGAGCTGAGAGCCTGCCCCTCCCCTGCCGGGGGTAAAGGATCCACCCCCCCTCAGGACACTGGTCACTGCCCAGCTGGGGGCCCCCACCCCCAAAGTACAAGATTAAAAAACTCCCCCCGCCCCCCCCGTGTAAAAAACTATAAAACAAGCTGAACCCAGCAGAGCCAGGGTCTGGGAAGCAGAGAGTGGACACAGGGCAGGACTGGGGGGGATCCCTGGGGGGGTGTACAGCTGGGGGATCCCTAGGGGGCCCTGGCCCTCCAATTCAGGGCAGGGCGGGGGTGTTGCAGGGAATCTCCCAGTCATGCCGGGCCTCCAGGGGAGGCAGCTCTGTGGCTGCTCCTGGGGGGCAGGAATGACACCGTCTCTGCCTGGAGACCCCCCAGTCCTGCTCTCTGGGGGGAGGGGCCCTTTGGTAGGCAGCAGCCTGCAGGGGGCGCTATTGCTCTGCTCCCGCCCCAGGGGTAAGGCACAGCCTGGGAGCTCCCGGGGCAGCCCCAGGGGGATTGGAGGGGGGGTCTCCAGGAATTTGGGCCACCCCCTGGAATTGCACAGTGGGGCTGGTGCCCCGGTAACCACCGGCCGGAGGAGGGGGTGCATGGGGGAGGGGCTTCAAGTGTGAGGGGGAGGGGTGCGTGTCAAAGACGATAAACCCGCGGGCGGCGCAGGAGCCTGGGCAGCCCTGGGACCCCCGGCCGGGCGGGATGGGGGGGCTAGGGCGAGCCCCGCTTCCGCAGTTCCAGCACGAACGCTGCAGAGAGAGAAAGGGGAGGGGGTGAGTCGCCAGGCTGGGAGCCAGATGGAGGGGGCAGAGGGGGAGACACGCTGCTCCAGGCCGCCCCACGGCCACCTGGAAGCTGCCAGGGGTCTCCAAGCTGAACCAGCCTATGGGTGGAAGCGGCTCTCGCTCAGGGGCTAGGGCATCAGTGGGGGGCTGGGGGCACGCACAGAGAATGCCCCCCTCCCCCCAGAGCCCTCATGCCTCGGGGAGCTTGGGGTTTGCATGGGGAGGTGGGAGTGGGGAAGGGCTGTACAGGCTGCCCAGTCTATGGGGGGTGGAGGATGCAGGGGGCTGTTGCAGGGTTTGTATGGGGGGACGCTGAGAGAGAAGGGAGCGGGTGCCGGGGTGCAGAGTATGGCCCTGATAGGAATGATGAGGGGGGAAGGTGTCCAGGGGGAGTGGGGTGTGAGTACTGGGGGGATGAGGCACACATGGGGGGCTTCTGGGTGGGTAATGGGCGAGGGGCAGGAGCTCTGACGTGACGGGGCTGGGAAAGAGGGGCAGGCCTGCAGTCGGGGGGGGATGGGAGGGCTGTTACACACAATGGGTGCAGGTGGGCCCTTGCCCACCACCTAACGGTGCAATCCCGCACGCCAGTGAGATGCTGCTGAGGAGGTGCGACCGGTAGCTGACCAGAAACTGAAAGGAGTTGAGATCCATTACGACGTCCCTGTGAGCGACCCTGTGGGGTCACTGAGCTCTGGTTTCCTGCCCACTCTGGGGGTTATCTCTCTCTT
>NC_133779.1:6219926-6242376 GCF_003597395.2 Chelonoidis abingdonii
TGTACGAGCGTGGGGGTATCCCTGGGGGCGGCCTGGCCCGTCCAATTGCAGGGCAGGGGGGGTGTTGGGCAGGGAATACTCCAGTCATGCCGGGCGCTCGCAGGGGAGGCAGCCTCGTGGAGGGCTGGCTCCTGTGGGAGGCAGGAATGACCAACGCGTGGCTCTGGCCTGGAGACGCCCCCGGTCCTGTCGTCTCTGGTGGGGAGGGCCCTGGTAGGCAGCAGCCTGCAGGGCCTATGTGCTTTGCTCCCGCCCAGGCGGGGTAAGGCGACCAGCCGGGAGCTGCCCGGGCAGCGCCCAGGGGTTGGATCGGGGGGGTGCTCCAGATTGGGCCACCCCCGTGGAATTGCACAAGTGGGGTGCCTGGTGCCGCCGAAGAATCACCCGGCCGGCAGGAGGGTGCATGGGGAGGCGGCTCAATGTAGGGGAGGGTGCGGTCAAAGACGATAAACCCGGCGCGGCGCAGGAGCCTGGCGCCCTGGACCCGGGCGCGGGGCGGGATGGGTGGGGCTGAGGAGAGCCCCGGTTCGCGTTCCAGCACGACCTGCAGAGAAGAGAAAGGAGGTGAGTCGCCAGCTGGGAGCCAGATGGAGTCAAGGGGAACCACGCGGCTCCAGGCGCGCCCTCACGGCCACCGGGAGCAATGCCAGGGAACCAGTCTGAACAGCCTTAGTGGGTGGAAGCGGCTCTCGCCAGAGGGCTAGGGCATGCAGTGGGGGCTGGCGGCTCACGCACAGAGAAATGCCGCCCTCCGCCCCAAGCCTCAGCAGCCCCGCACCCCCAGAGTGGCAGGAAACCAGCTCAGTGACCCCCACGGTCGCGTCACGCTCGAATGGATCTCCTCCTTCAGTTTCTGCAGCTCCCGGCGCACCTCCTCAGCAGCTTCACTGGGCGGAGATGCACCGTTAGGTGGGGGTGCAGCCCACCTGCACCCATCTGTGTACAGCCTTCCCCACCCCCCCCGACTGCAGCCTGCCCCTCTTTCCCAGCCCCCGTCACGTCAGAGCCCTGCCCCTCCCCATCCCACCCCAGAGACCCCCCATGTGTGCCTCATCCCCCCAGTACTCCACCCCCACTCCCCCTGGACACCTCCCCCCGCATCATTCCTATGCAGGGCCTACCTGCACCCCAGCGCACCCCTCCCTCTTCTCTCAGCGTCCCCCCATACAAAACCCTGCAACAGCCCCCTGCTCACCTCCCCCACCCCCAGTCTGGGCACGCCTGTACAGCCCTTCACCCACTCCCACCCGTCCATGACAAACCCCAGGCATCCGCCCAACCCGCCCACCGCCCCCCCCACCCTGCCCCCTGCACCGGCCCAATCCAGACCCTCGCCGCCATGCTCAGGGTCATGGGGTCCTGCTCCATCACCGAGCAGAGTCCCAGGTTTAGGAACAAACCCCGGGTTACCCCAGGGCTGGGCTCCCTGGCTCCTCCCCCACCCTGGTACCTGTTTTATCCGCTCCAGGTCAGACTCCTCTGTGCTGGCCGGGGACTCCGTGCTGCTGGGGGCACCTGATTTCATCCTGGGGGGCAGGGGTAGGAGTTAGGGGTGAGAAGCTGCAGGAAGCTCTATGTTCCTCTTTGGCAGGGATCCCACCCCCGTCCGAGAGCCTTGCCACTGAGCGGGCTCCACAGCTTAGGGTGACACACAGCCAGCATTAGGTTCCAGAGTTAACAGGCAACCCACTTATGGGAGGGGCGTCAGGATTCCTGGGTTCTTTCCCTGCCTATGATACTGTGCTCTTTGGCAAGTCCGTTCCAAGCCCGGTGCCTCAGTTTCCCCACGGGCAATTGGGGGGTATTCACGGTAGGACTGAGGTACCATGCTGTGGCTCAGGGCGCAGCAAAGCAAGGAGATATTCAGAAGGATCAGGGGAGGCCAAGCCAGGCCACGTGGCTCTGGTTGCTGCCCAGCGGGTACAGTGCCAGGGAGCCGCAGCCCTACCCAGCTCTGCGCCCTTGGGCTCTGCATTGACCCTGCCCCCAGCCGCACATGCTCCATACCCCAGCCAGCCCCATGCCCAGCTCCACAGGCTGGAGCCTCAGGGACAATTCTGGGCCCTGGCACCACTGCCCAGCAGGAAACCCCGTGGCCATGGGATCCCCATGTCCCCCCATACACACACTTCCCTCCAAGGGCCCCTCTGCTCCACCAGCCCCCGTGCCCAGGGTACCCCTCTCCTCCTCCCTTGGAGCCAGGCCTAGTGCCCGCCCCCCACCCCTTGGTCTGCCCAGTATCTGCCCCATGGCCTCGGTGCCCTGACCCATGCCCGGGCACTATCCTGAGAGGCTGGTGCTACTCCGGGGCGGGGGGGGCTGGGGGAGTCGCTGCTTTCCTGGGTCTCACTATACCTGAGGGGTCGGGGGAGGGAGAGAGGCAGACAGACCCCCGGCCCAGCCCCGCCTGGCTCCAGCCGCGCTCACCCCCCACCCTCCCCATCGTCCAGCCCAGCCCCTCCTGGCTCCAGCCGCACTGACCCCCCACCCTCCCCATGGGCCGGCCTGGCAGCACCCACCTGGGCAGGGTGGAGCTGTTCTTCTCCCAGGGCCTCCGCACCGAGTCTGGCAAGAGAGGGGAGAAATGGGCGCCTGGCGCTTTAACCGAGGAGATCCATGGGGAGAGGAATTTGGGGGAGGGGGGGTCTCAGACACCCAGCCCCCCACCCCAGCAGTGTACAAGGTGTGAACTCTCCCCCTATGCGGTGCCCCCCCCACACGCAGGGTCCCCCACCCCTGGCCAGTGCCAGGCAGCACAGTGCCCAGGTGAGGGGGCTGCCCGCCCCCACTCCCCCTCCGTTCAGCTCCCAGCATGGCCTGCTCCACCTGTCCTCCCCCGGGTACGCTGGGAGCCAGGGGTCTGTGGGGCCAGCCGAGCCCCCCCAACTCACCGCTCTGCAGGCTCGGGGTCCTAGTACCTGAGGGGTCGGCGGCATCTTGCTGCTGGGGACAGAACAGGTGTGGGGTGGGGTCAGTGGGTCTTGCAGCTGTGGGCAAGTCCCCCTTCCTCCCTCCTCCAGGAGCCCCAGGGGATCTCCCTCCCCCCAAGAAGCTCCCTCCTGAACTGCTGGGCAGATCCGGGACTTGGCACAGACCCCGCCAGGCCCCAGGGCTCAGCCCCTCCGCCCCCTCCCCAGGAACAGGAGATCCCCGCCCTGGCATGGCCGCAGGACGGGGGGCAGGACACTCACGCTGGAAACGTCGTCATCTTTCTTTGGCCCAGGCCTCTCGCCGGGCAGCGTGGCTTTCCGCCTGCAGGGGGCGACGGGGAGAGCGGGTTAGCGCCCCCCCAGGCCTGCCCCACCCCAAGAGTCACTCACCCCCCCCAGCCCTGCCAGGAGGCACAGATCCCACTCGGCCAAGCGGGGCAACGCCCCGACCCCTGGCAGGGCTGAGTCAGCACTGGGGACATGTCTGGGATCTCCCCCCAGTTCCCCCCCACACTTCCCCATGCCCCAGCCCCACACGCACAGGGCAGCCCTCCTCTCCCCCACCGGCACAGAGCCCCACCACCACCCAGCCCCACACCGAGCCCCCAGCCCCACAACCACAGAGCCCCCTCCGCGCCGCCTTCCCCCCGACATGGAGACCCAGCAGCTCGTCCCCCCGCTCACCCGTCGGCAGCAATGGGGCTCGATCTCCTCATCAGGCCCCCGCCCCCCCGCCACGGCTTGCTCGGTCTTTGGGGCTGTCCAGGGCTGGAGTCTGCCCCCTGCCGGCCGCGCCCCTCCTCCTGCCGCCGGGGGGCAGGAAGCAGAGTCATTACAGCCAAGCACGCAATTCCCCTCTCCCCCGTCCCCAACCACCCACCCACCCCAGATTAGCCCTGTCAGTGGCTTGCCGCCCCCCTCCTGCAGGGGACCCCGCCAGCCGCAGAGCAGGAAGCATGGTGCCCTCTGGGCGGGCAACAAGGCCAACCCACTCCCAGTCCAGAACCAGCCTAGACTGGGGCGCCTGACCCTACCTTCTTCCCACTCCCCTCGCTCCCGCCCCCACCCCTCCCGGGTCCCCAGACCCACCTTGGCAATTTTCCCTGAGTTTTGCGCATTGCGATGGCAGCTGCCAGGCCGGTGGCCCCCCCAAGCCTCCCGCCCCAGGGCCCTGCGAGCAGGAACAGAGGAGGCAGGAGGTGGTCCCCCAGTTGACGGGGGCGGCCCCCCAGCAGCAAGCAGGCAGGCCAAGGGGCGGAGGCGGCCTGGAGGGGGCGGAGGCCCCGGGGGCGGTGGGGGGCCTCCCCCGAAGGGGTCGTGGAGATCCTACACCAAGACCAAAGCGGGTTGGAGGATGGGTTGGGGGGAAAGGTCTGACCAGATCCACTCGGGACCCTCTTAGCCAGACACCCTGGGGGACTGGGGGCCCCACACAGAGCCCTCCCCCCCGGCCAGCGGACAGAACTAATCCCCACCAAACGAGTTGAACGTCAATTAATTTAAATCCCTGCCCCCTCCCCCGCAGCAGCCGCCCCCTGCGCTCTGGGGCAGCCTGCTGGGTTGAGGCCCGGTTGGA
Source organism: Chelonoidis abingdonii (assembly GCF_003597395.2). NCBI lineage: Eukaryota > Metazoa > Chordata > Testudines > Testudinidae > Chelonoidis > Chelonoidis abingdonii. The sequence goes on from NC_133779.1 coordinate 6,224,433, forward strand.
AGAGCCTGCCCCCCACACACAAGGGGCACAGTCCCGTGGGGCTAGCCCAGACACAGCTGGGGGGCAAGAGGGGGGATCGTGTGCGAAAGACAACCCCGACTGCCAAGTGGCAGAGAACGAGCGCGGCCCCACCTGTCCGCAACCTGCCCCTAAACTCCCCCCGGCCTGCCCCAGACCTTCCCCGCGCCTGCCCCCACCGCGTTACCCACCTGCACTGACCACCCTGCGCTCCTGTTCCTGCTCCAGCTGCTGCCTGGGAGACAAAGGGGGGGTGAGAACTGGAAGAGGGGGGAAGAGAACAAATACCCAGGGACCCCTCCCCATCACTCACGTGTGCGGCGAGGCCTGGGGGGACCCCGGGTCCAGGATCCCTGACACCACGAACCCACACATGCTGGGCAGCCGCTCTCTCCACCAGCTGCAAGCCGATCAGGGCTGAGCCGGCAGCGCCCGCCCCAGCCGCTCAAGGGCTTAGCCAGTGGCGGGGGGGTCACTTCAGTAATCCCCTGGGGCACGGGCGTCAGCAACTGGGCAGCCCTCACCAAGGGGCGGGGCAGGAGCCATGTACCCCCCCACTGCCACCCGGACTCTCCTTTGCCCACCAAGCCTCAGAGACCCTCCCTGGTAACGGCCCCTGAGACCCCCCACCCCGTCAAGGCCACTGGGGATCTGGGAAGGGGGTGGGGGAACCTGATGGGAGGGCGGAGGTGTGTATGTGTGGGGTGGGGGGGGGGGAAGACACCATACCTTCTCTGCTGCTCCATCTCATCTGGGGAGGGGCCGTTCTGGGGAGGCCCAGACGGAGCCAAGCCTGCACCGGGACACACAATGGGGGTGTGGGTCAACAACAGGTTCCCCCCCAGCCTCCCTCCCCCCAGAGATCAGAGCGTCGGCTCCCCACTGCCAGCCACAAGTCCCACAGGGCGACCTGCCCTCCAGCACCCCAAACCCGGGCACTGCAGCGGGGCCAAAGTCCCGCGTCTCCAGCCTGAGCCCCCCCAAGAAATGCCCAGCCCCCTGGGCTATGGGGGCAGGGCCAGGCACCGCTCACTCACCCGCCTCCAGCCGGTCCAGGGCGAGCAGCATCCCGCTGGCAAACTGGCTGGCGTCCTCCTTGCTGCCGAAGTTGAGCCCCCAGACCTGGCGGGCGTCGCGCCACTGGTGGAAGTTGGGCGTGGCCTGGTTGTATTTCATCCCCTTCACGATCGCACAGTTAATGACCACCTGGGGGGGCAGGGGGGGAGCTGGGTCAGCAGGGGGCCCAAGGGATTCCAGCCTCCCCCCCCCCCCCGAGACTATACCAAGGCCACGGGGGTAGGGGGGTGAGACACAACCAAGAGCAGCTGGTACCCCAGGCACCGGCCTGGGTATGAGGATGTCTCTGTTCAGGGGGCAGGAGGGGCTGGGGCCAGGACCAGGCAGGTGCCATGGGGTGGTGGGGGGGGTAGGACACCTGGCTTCTCACCCAAGCTCGGGGGAGATCATCAAGGATAGGATGATGGGGCAGGGCTGAGGACCCCCCCTCGGTGTGGGAGCCAGGAGGGGCTGCGGGAAGGGCTCAGCCCTGCTCAGACGCCAGCCTTGGCACCGGCTCTGCCAAGCACAGCATGGGGGGCTGGCAGTGCCCTCTGGCACCGGAGTGAAGCCCACAATTAACATAGCAGGGGGCAGCAGAAGGTGCCCACCCACCCCCCATCTCCTGGGCCACCCAGTCCTCAGCCCTGCGGGAGGCTCCCAGCCTGAGCCTCAAACCCACAGGTCAGGGCCCAGGCCACATTTCCGGGGCGGGAGGAAGCCTGGAATCTCTGGAGAGGGGGCACTTGGGTGGGGGGACTGGAACACTGGCCAGGAGAGCCAGCCCCCTATGCACAGCTCTGCCTCACCCTAGGGGGATCCAGCCCCCCCCACCAGGGCAGATCCCAGGGGGTGCAGCCCCTCCCCTGGGGTGCAGCCTGAGCCACTGTTCCCTGGCAGGTCCCAGAACCCCCCTCCCAGCCCAACCCCTGCACCTGCTGGTCCGCCTGCATCTTGCGGCCCACCACGCGGAAGGTGTTGCTGCCCGGGCTATGGTAGATCTGCACCCAGCTGACAGCCTGGGGGCCGCTCCCCGCTGTCACCCACTTCTTGTTGGCATCGTCATACAGCATCACCGTGGCGCGGGTGGCGCAGACGACCGTCTCGCTGCGGAGGGAGAAGAGGGTGAACGTGGGGGGAGGAGCTCCTGCAGGCCCCTCTCCACGCCGAAGTGAACCCGCTGAGCTCTCCCCCCACCCCACCCCCAGCAGCTCACCCTTTAGCAGCAGGGAAACCTTCAGTGCACTCCAGGCCCAGATACTCTGGGGGGCTTTGCACCCCACGGGACAGGGATCAGCCCATTGTACAGGGGAAACTGAGGCACGGGGAGGGGACTGGAATGGCAGAGTCAGGCACAGAACCCAGGAGTCCTGACTCTCAGCCCCGCCCTCCATTAACCTCTAGAACACCGCCCCCCCCCCGCGAATCCCAGCCCCACAGCTCAGAGTTGGTGTGACCAGCCACAAAATTCCAGGAACCTTCACAACCCCAAACCCTAAGGGCTGGGGGGGGGCAGCCAGCTGGGGGGGGTTGGAGGGCCCTTCCCTGGGGATGCTGGGAAATAGCCCCCCCTCCCCACCGCTGGGGTTGCAGGTCCCACTCCCCATCCAGGGTCCCAGCTCAAGGTGGGGGCCTTTGCTGAGGCTGGGCCCCCAGGGGATGTTTGGTTTGGGGGCTGACCCTATGCCAACGTGTCCCTTTGCCTGCTGGGTCCAGGGGACGGCAGCACAGAGCACAGGTGCCAGTGGTGGGATCCCAAGGGGAAGAAGCGCCCCCCCCAGGTGACACCCCCTCCTCCCCCCCACTGCCTGGGGGGCAGAAGGAAGCAGGCCCAGGTCCCTCCTGAGTGAGAGCAGGGGGCAGAGAGACCATCCCTGGGGCCACAACCTCGGAGCTCCTGGCCTCGAGCCAGGCTGCCCAATGAGGAGGGAATGTCCCAGTCCCGGCCCAGGAGCCCCCTCAGAGTGCTGCCCCGCCCCCACCCCACAGCAGTGCCCAGGGGAACTAGTGGCACCTCCACCTCGAGCTGTCTGCTCTGCCAGGGCGCCCAGCCCCACACCCAGCCCTGCCGGGCACCGAGCACAGGGCAAGCGTCTCCAGCCAGGACGTGCATCACAGGGTGCTGGCCCCACCCGCTGCTGGGCAGCTCCCTCCCCGCCCCCCGCCATTACATTGGTGTCCACGCACAGACCCCCCGCCACCCCCCCGTCGCTGGTATCACTCCAGCAGCCGGCGAGAGCCTCCCGGTCAGGGGCACTGAGCTGGAAGGCACCAGCAGCTAGGGCGGGGGCTTGGGGGTTTCCTCCGCAGGAAGATTATGCTGGGCACAGGCCACCGCACAGGAACCGAGTCACGCAAGTCCGGCCGCCCATGGGCCCTGCTGGCAGGGGGGGGAACCAACAGCCAGAGGGAAGGGGCCGCAGGGAGCAGCGGGGGTGGGGGAGCACCCAGCAACCTGCCTGGGGCCTGCCCATGGCCAGCTCCAGCCCGCCCCCTCCCCGGGCTCATCCATGACCCCGTCTCGCAGGGGCAGGGGGGCTGCGGTCGAGAGTGAGAGGCACCAGCAGAGTAGGGGGGCAGTGATTGAGAAGGGTGCGGGGTCGGGGTGAGGGACGCCAGCAGAGTGTGGGGGGCAAGGCCACGATTGGCAGGGGCTGTGGGTCGGGAGTGAGGGGTTGCTGGCAGAGTTGGGGGGCACGGTGGGCTGGCAGGAGCTGTGGGTCGGAGTGAGGGGCACCAACAGAGTGGAGAAGCGGGCGGGCAGGAGTGAGGGCACTGGGCAGGAGTGGGGTAGGAGGCCAGGCTGGGCTTGATGGGCGACGCAGGGGGGCTGCGGCCAGGGAATGAGGGGGCACCAGCAGAGTGGGGGACCGGGCAGGGATTTTGCGGGGGCTGTGCTCAGGATGAGGGGTGCTGGCAGCCATGAGGGGTAGGGCTGGGCTGGCAGGGGGCGCGGGTCGGTGAAGTGAGGGGCACTGGCAGAAGTGAGGGAAGGCAGGGTGCAGACTGCAGGGGGGTGGCAGGTGGGCCGTGGGGTGGGTCAAACCTTGGGGGGGTGGGGGGGGGGGATGGCAGGGATTTGGGGGGGCTGGGGCGGGTCGGTGATGAGGGGCACGGCAGAGTGGGGGGCACTGGCGAGATTGCAGGGGTGCGGTCGGATTGAGGGCACCGGCAGAGTTGGGGGCAGGGTGGATTGCAGGGGCTGCGGGTCGGGACTGAGGGGCCCGGCAGAAAGTTGCAAGGGCAGGGCGAGGAATTGGCAGGGGGTGCGGGTCGGATGAGGGGCACCTGGCAGAGTTGGGGGACAGGGCGAGGATGCAGGGGGCTCGGTCGGATTGAGGGGGCCCAGGCAGAGTTGGGGGCAGGGCGAGGATGCAGGGGGCTGCCGGGTCCGGGACTGAGGGCAACCGGCAGAGTTGCAGGGCAGGGCGAGATTGCAGGGGGCTGACGGATTGAGGGGCACCGGCAGAGTTGGGGGGCAGGGCGAGGATTGCAGGGGGCTGCGGGTCGGATTGAGGGGCACCGGCAGAGATGGGGGGCAGGGCGAGGATTGCAGGGGGCTGTGGGTCGGGATTGAGGGGCACCAGCAGAGATGGGGGGCAGGGCGAGGATTGCAGGGGGCTGCAGGTCGGGATTCAGGAGCACTGGCAGAGTGGGGAGGTGACAACAATTCACATCCTGAGTTGCTGCTCCTGGTGACCCCTGAACACTCCCGCTGCCCCCCAGGACCTGGGACACCTCCCCCCCCCGTGTTCTCTGAGCCTGTTGGGGGCACCTGGCATGTCTCCCACAGGAAGGCCGGGGGGAGGCTCCGCTGGCCTGGGGGCCCAAATCTCCCCCAACGAGCCCCAGGGTGCCCGACAGGCTGGTGGGGGGGGGCGCCCAGACACATGTCGCCAGCTCCCAGCCCCTCCCCAGCACCCGCGGGCCAAGCGGAAGCAACTGCCGCTCCCACAATCCAAACAGGGTGCGGCTGTCCCCGGCCTGGCCCAGCTGCTGCGGGGGAGGGGAGGCCGTGCCCAGGCTGCTGCCTCCTCCCCCATTGACACCCCAACACCGGGAACGTGGCAACACCCCGAGAGGCGCTGGGACCCTCCCCGGGGCTCCCTGAGACCCCCCCAGGACTTCCAGACACGCCCCTCCCCCCGCACTGCCCAGCCTCCAGCGCCTCGCAGGCTGCCTACCCGGTGGCAATTGACCAACAGGCCCTGACCACGAGCCACTTCCGCTAGTCCCGGCTCTTTCCCAACGGCCTGCGGGAACGGGAGGGGGAGGGGCTGGCAGCCAGGCCTCCCAGGTTCTATGCCCCACTGGCTGCATGGGCTTGGCTAGTCCTTGCCCCTCTGTGCCTCAGTTTCCCCTATGCCAAGAGGAGAACCCCATCCCAGCCGCTGTTGTGGGGGCACAAGGCCCATCTGCAGCAGGATCCTGTGGGGCACCCAGCTGCCCTGGGAGTGGTGGCAGCGGCTGCCAGGCTGGCAGGCAGCAGGTCCCAGCCAGCTGGCCCAGAGACTGAGGGAGCCCTGGCTGTGGGCCAGGGACCCGGCTCAGCCAATCCACACCCCCAACCCCCAGCACTAGCTACTCCCAGGCTTCCCTGCCTGCCTGTCACCCCGCCCCCGCCCACCCCTCCAGACCTCCCTGCCTGATACCCCCTCCCACCTGACACCTCCGCCCACAAGCTTCCCTGCCTAACACCCCCCCGCCTGACACGCCCCCAGGCCCAGCCTGGGGTTCCCTGCCTGACCTCCCCCAGGGTCCTCCCAGCATCTTCCCCAGCACCATGGGAAGGGCCAGTCCCTCCCCCTCCCCCCACAGCTCCCCACCAGAGGGGGTGGGGCACCAGCCTGGGAGGCAGCACCTGGGGGGCCGGACTCTGGAGCAGGAAGGGGGGAGCAGCTATCTGTGACCATATAAGGGAAGGTTTGAAGGACAGAGCCTGTTTGTCTCAGATGGGGGGGGAGGAGAGGGGGGAATGGGAAAAAGGCACAGCCCCCCCCCATCACCCTGTTTGGGGTGGTCAGGAACCCACCCACCGCTAAAACAAACCAGAGGAAGGGCTGAGACCCCGCAGCCCCCAACTCATCCCCCGGCTCACCCGCCTCCATAACACGCCCCTCCACGGAAGGCAACCGGTCTCTGGTGGGGTCTCTGGTGGGGTGAGGGAGCGGGGCTGGAATCAGGCCTGGCCTGACCTTCAGGAGGCACCAAAGCTGGAGGCAGAGGCAGCTGCCTCTGGGGAGGAGCAGGCCAGCGTGCAGGAGTCAGGCCCAGGGCAACCTTCCCAGCTCCTGGGCTCCCACCCTGCAGCCCCTGCTAGCCCAGCCTTGCGGGATAGGGGCAGCCAGAGGCCCCATCTCCGCGACTGGGTGGATTTGGGGTGAAGCCAGGCCTGGGTCTTCTGGCTCCGACTGTCCCCAGAGTCCAGGGGCTTTGGCCAAACTGGGGCCTGAGTTCAAGAGCCACCCCCCACCCCCACGGGACTGTCCCTGTTCCCCAGCCCCCACTCACTTCCTGGGTGAGACCCTGAGTCACTTCCTGCTCACTGTGGTACAGTGCACGGGGGGGGGGGGAGTGGGGGCTCTCCACAGCCTGGCCATGGGGGTCAGGGGACGGAGGGGACCCACTTGGACAGACCCTAGAGCTGCCGCAGGCTGCTCTGGTGTAACAGACCCTCCCAGCCCCACCCCCCATGCCTGCGCTGAAGGCACCATGGGGAGAGCCCCCATCTGGGTGTGGGGTGGGGAGGTTGAGCCCCCCCCATTCACCCTTCGAATACCCCACAAGACCCTCCTGGCAGCACCTCCCGGCCCAGGCCAGACAGCAGCCGAGGGGTCCCCCCCACACTCCGAGGGGCAGGGACCCCAGTGCCTGGTCCAAGCAGCAGCCGCTCCTGAGAGCTGGGCAGCCAGATACCCCTGTCCCAAGCAAAGCCCAGGTGGGAGCAGACAGCCCGGCCAGGCCCCCCCTCTGGACCAGCACTGGCCACTGCAGCTGCTCCCAGACCCAATACGAGCCCCCCCGCCCCCCATGCTCCCAGCATTCTCTGCTCTCAGCAAACTGAGACAGGGGGCCCAGAATGCACTGGGGTGGGGGTCAGGCCCTGGGGTTCATAAGCAGGGTCCCAGTGCACCGGGGCGGGGGGGGGGGGAGCAGGGCTTGGCCCCAGTCCTGGGGGATACAGCCCCAGGCCCTCCTGAGATCAACCCCCCGCCCCCTTTGCTCTAGCTCAGGAGCCAGCAGCCCAGGCTGCCTCCAGGCCTGTGACCCATAGGCCAGCCCCAGGCCAGGGGCCCGTGCAGCCCCCCCCACCCCCCACACACAGGGAAGGGAAAGCCAGGATGCGCCTGTGGCCGTTTCCTGCTGTTCTTTAGCAATACACAGGCTCTGTGGCTCCGGCACCCTCCAAGTCAGACACCCCATGGTCTGCCCCACAGCCCCCGCACTGCCCTCCTCCCCAGGGCAAAGCCACAGAGCTGCAGCACGAGACCTGGGAAGATACCAATCTGCCCTCCAACCACTGCCCCTCACTCCCAACCCGCAGCCCCCTGCCAGCTCAGCCCTGGGCTCCCCCCGTGCTCTGCCAGCGCCCCTCACTCCCAAGGCTTCCAGCTCTCCCAATGCCCCGACCCGCAACCCTCCCCCTATTAGTCCAGCAGTTCCAAATTGCTGAGTTGGGGGCTCTGACCTCTGCTCTCAGGGGCATCAGGACCTGCCAATCTTGTCAGCTGCTGTAGCCCAGGCCTGGGGGTCAAAGGGCAGCTCAGGAACGGATCCACCCCCTCCCACCCAACAGAGCAGGAATTTCAAGCACCAGGAGCATTTCTCCCCCCTTCAACGCTGGATCCACACACACCCCACACCCCCACCCAGCGGCTTTGGAATGTTTAGCACCAACAGCTGAGTCCAGCCCAGGCGCAGGAGTGAGGGTCGCCGCTGGGGCAGGGCCCCCCCCCTGGCACAGACAGCTGGGGCATCCTCAGCTGCGGAGCACGGGAATGGAGGGGGGACTTTCCTGGGATCCCCCCCCACACACACACATAAGCACAGGGCTACACTCCAAGTGCAGACAGGGGAGTGGGGTCTAGTGGGTGGGGGTGGGGATGTGCTGGGAGCCAGGACTCCTGCGTTCTGGGAGTGGGAGCAGGGTGGGGGGGAGGGAAGATGGGAGCCAGGACTCCTGCTTCCTGTCCCTGGTTCTGGGAGGGGAGTGGTGTCTAGTGGTTGGAACAGAAGGGAGGGCGGCTGAGAGCCAGGGCTCCTGGGTTCTATCCCCCCCAGTGGTTAACCATGACATCACAGCCCTGAGCAGGTGATGTCACCCACTCCCACTACAGCGGGCTGTGACATCAGAGACAAGCCAGCCCCTGCCCCACAGGATCTAGCTCAGACCCCCCAGCAGCAGGGGCCCTTCTATGTTTCCTCCTCGGCCGCTGGGGGGTCTGAGAACCAGGCAGACGCTGTCCCAGTCAGAAACCATCCGGGGGGGGGGGAGGGGCCCGCAGCTGCCCCCGAGACACACTAGCTGCACAATACCCGCCCCGCCCCGGACGCCTGGGTTCTGTGTTGCCCTTGGGGCAACCTCAGGGCTTCCAGCTATTGGGCGGGGGGCACGGGGATGGGCGCAGGGGGGCCAAGTCCCTGCCAGGACCAGTGGGGGCTCGAAGCCCCACGGGAGGCGTCCCCCCCCCCCAACGATGGGTGCGGGAGAAGGGCGGGGGGAGGCACCGGAGTGATTCCCAGGGAAGCCGTCCCCGATCTGGGGGCTCCGCTTCCGGCCAGGGGCGCGTCCTCCCCCCCGCCGGGACCCCCAGGCCGCGGACAAAGCTCCCCCCGGGCGCACGACCGGGCTCTCACCTCATGGTGCCGCTCGGAACCGGGCCGGGGCGCTCCGGGGCGGGCGGGGGGCGCACGGCCGGGCTCGGGCGCTCACTCCCGGCCGCAGCGGAGGCGGGGGCCATGGGCTGCCTGCGGCTCCCGCCTACCTGGGCCCCTGGCTGCCCCGGCTGTGGGGGCGCATGGTCCCGCTCCCGGCTGCTGCGGGCTCCAACCCCCTGCTGAGCTCTGGCGGCTCCACAATGCACCGCTCGGCTCGGCTCGGCTCGGCCCGCCCCCAGCCACCGCCCTCTGCAAAGGGGGAGGGCGGGGGAGGGGGCCGGGAGCCAGGAGCCAGGACTCCTGGGTTCTCTGCCCAGCTGAGAGCGGGGACTGGGAGCCAGGACTCCTGGGTTCTCTGCCCACCTTAGCGCTGAGAGCCCTCAGGACTCCTGGCTTCTCTGCCCAGCTTAGCACTGAGAGTGGTGGGGGCTGGGAGCCAGGACTCCTGGGTTCTCTGCCCAGCTTAGCACTGGGAGAGGTTGGATGGAGGGGGCTGGGAACCAGGACTTCTGGGTTCTCTGCCCACTTTAGCGCTGGGAGCCGGGGCCTGGGAGACAGGACTCCTGGGAGAGTGTGGATGGGGGTGGGCTGGGAGCCAGGACTCCTGGGTTCTCTGCCCACCTTAGCACTGAAAGTGGGGGACTGGGAGACAGGACTCCTGGGTTCTCTGTCCAGCTTAGCCCTGGGAGCGGGGGCGAGGGCTGGAAGCCAGGATTCCTGGGTTCTCTGCGCTCTTAGCACTGGGAGCAGGGAGCTGGGGGCCAGGACTCTTGGGTTCTCTGCCCAACTCTGGGAGGGGAGTGATGTCTGGTGGCTTAGAGCAGGGGGCTGGGAGCCTGGACTTCTGAGTTGTATTCCCAGCTATGCCTATTTTTTAACTCCACATAAGACTGGCCACACTGGGTCAGACCAATGGCCCCACTAGCCCAATGTCCTGTCTCTGAGAGTGGCCAGTGCCAGATTCTTTACAGGGAATTAATAGAACAGGGCAATTATCGAGTGATCCATGATCATTGATCCCCTGTCCCCGCTTCTGGCAGTCAAAGGTTTAGGGACGCCTAGAGCATGGGGTTGCGTCCGTGTCGGCTAATAGCCATTGATAAACTTGCCCTCCACGAACTTCTCTAGTTCTTGTTTGAACCCAGTTATAGTTTTGGCTTTCGCAACATCCCCTGGCAGCAAGTTCCGCAGGGTGACTGTGCGTTGGGTGGACAAGTACATCCTTGTGCCTGTTGTAAACCCGCTGCCTGTTAATTTCATCGGGTGACCCCTCGTTCGTGTGTTATGAGAAGTGCTAAATAACACTTCCTTGTTTAATTTCTTCACACCACTCATGATTTTATAGACTTCCATCATATCCCACCTTAGTCATCTCTTTTCCCAGCTGAACAGTCCCCGTCTTTCTAAATACCCCCTTCTCTGTACCGTTTCCAATTCCAATACACCTTTCTGGAGATGGAGTGACCAGAACGGCCCGCGGCATTACAGGTGTGGGTGCGCATGGATTTATACAGAGGCAATATGATATTTACTGTCTTATCAACCCCTTTCCAAACGGTTCCCAACCCTGTTCACTTTGTTGACTGCTGCTGCTCATTGAGCGAGTGGTTTCAGAGAATGATCCACAATGACGCCAAGATCTCTAATTTTGACACCATCCTCCTGTAGGCACAGATGGGGTTATAGAATATCAGGGTTGGAAGGGGCCTCAGGAGGTATCTAGTCCAACTTCTGCTCAAAGCAGGACCAAAACCAACTAATTCATCCCAGCCAGGGCTTTGTCAAGTCTGACCTTAAATACCTCTAAGGAAGGAGATTCCACCACCTCCCTAGGGAACCAATTCCAGTGCTTCACCACCCTCCTAGTGAAAAAGTTTTTCCTAATATCCAACCTAGACCTCCCCCCAATGCAACTTGATACCATTACTCCTTGTCAAGCCAGGCCTTAAATACCCCTAAGGAAGGAGATTCCACCACCTCCCTAGGTAACCCATTCCAGTGCTTCACCACTCTCCTAGTGAAAAAGTTTTTCCTAATATCCAACGTAGACCTCCCCCCAATGCAACTTGATACCATTACTCCTTGTTCTCTGTCTCTTCCCTATTGTAACCGTCTGTTAAGGATAAAGAGGGTCCAGAGCCCTGTTTTCCAATGTCCCTTCCTTTGCATGTATTAACACTGAATTTCAGCTGCCATTTTGTTGCCCAATCACGCAGCTTAGTGAGATCCCTTCGCACGCTGCTTTGGACTTCTTACATCACAGCCCTGACCAGATGACATCATTTCCTTCCACGACATCACACTGTGAAATCAGAGGCCCACGCTGGGTTTGTCCCTGGGGAGCAGCTGTCAGGACCCCACAGCGTGTCCCTGAGATTTGAATCCTGCCCTTTCCCCAGCGGAGCTAAGGGGGCAACCCTGTGAGCAGGCAGCAGCACTAGGTTGCTATCCTCTGTGCACCAGCTTCTCACGGGGTAGCTGTGTGTACACACACACACAGAGGGGAGATGTGCACACACACAGTGCAAGGGGGGATGTGCACACACACGGAGTGGGGGGATGTGCGCACACATACACAGAGCGGGGGGGCAGTTCTAGCTTTGATTCTAGAGGCAGTTATAAATTTGATTCTATAGGTTCTAGAGGTGGTTCTAGATTTGATTCTAAAGGTTCTAGCGGTGGTTCTAGATTTGATTTTGACAAATAGCAGGGAACTGGTTGAGAATTTGAAAGAGGAAGGCAACTTGGGTGAAAGTGATCATGAAATTGTAGCGTTCATGATTCTAAGGAATGGTAGGAGGGAGAACAGCACAATAAAGACAATGTATTTCCAAAAGGCCGACTTCAGCAAACTCAGAGAGTCTATAGGTAAGATCCCATGGGAAGCAAGTCTAAGGGAAAAAATAACTGAAGACAGTTGGCAGTTTTTCAGAGACATTATTAAGGGCACAAGAGCAAACTACCCCACTGCGTAGGAAAGACAGGAAGTCTGGCAAGAGACCCCACTGGCTTAACCAGGAAATCTTCAATGACCTAAAACTCAAAACAGAGTCCCACAAAAAGTGGAAACTCGGACAAATTACAAAGGATGGATATAAACCAGAGGCGGATAAACTGTTTGGTCCGAGGGCCACATCAGGCTTCTGAAATTGCATGGAGGGCTGGATAGGAGAGGCTGTGTCTCCCCAAACAGCTAGGCATGGCCCAGCCCCTGCCACCTATCTGACCTCCCAAACTTCTTGCTCCCTGATGGCCCCCCCAGGACTCCTGCCCCATCCAACCCTCCTGTTCCCTGTCTTCTGACCGCCCCTGGACTCTCCGCCCCTGATTGCCCCCCTTCACCCCATCCAACCCCTCATCTCATTCCTGACTCCCCCCCCCGGGACCCCTGCCCCATCCAACCACCCCTTCTCCCTGACCACCCCCTGGAACCCCTGCCCCTGACTGTTCCCCACCACCCCATCCAACCCTCCGGGACCCCTCCTCCCATTCAACCACACTGTCCCCCACTCTCTGACTGCCCTGCCCCCTAACCACCACCCCGAACTCCCCTGCCCTCTATCCAACCTCACTGCTCCCTCCCCCTTACCATGCTGCCTGGAGCACCAGTGGCTGGTGATGCTATAGTCACACTGCCCAGAGCACCAGGACAGACACCGCGGCTCTGCAGCTGGTGTGACGTTATGAGTATAATATAATATCTCATTGAAAGATGACAGGGCCAGAAAGAATTAATTAACACCTCACTAACTGACCCATGGATGAACCTTAAGGATTGATTAGAAAGATATGTAAATGAATAGAGCTTTGAAATGCAAGTCTGCATTGTTCGAGGTAGAAGGGTAGATGTTTGCTCAGATCTTGTGATGTAAGCAAACAAGTCTTGTCTATTGCTATAGTTTTAATTCAAAGATCAAAAACATTTATGATGATACTTGAGTGAAATAGTATTATTGTCTGTGTCTCTCTGAAGGTTGTGATAACCTGCATCTGAACTGTTTAGTGGATAAATTACTCTGTGCTAATTGCCAGGATGTTTGGGAGAAGGAGAGTTAAGACTATTGTTTTCTCAGGCCGAAAGGCTGCTGGAAGTGTATAAGAACCCTGGGACATGATCCTACTTCATCTCAGATCTGCTTTGGGTTTCAAGGAGGGGAAATCTTAAAACACGAGGATTGAGATCCCCAGTCATTGACTGGAGCCACCCTTAATATGGACATTGGACTATAACCTATGGACTATTTCTGAAAGGACTTTTGGCAACTAGAAGCTCACCTCTACTATGCATCTAAACCTCAAGTATTGAATTCAAATCTGTATGTATATTGATCTTTTAACCAACTGTCTCTTTTTTCTTTTTAAATAAATTTTAACTTAGTTAATAAGAGTTGGCTGTAGCGTGTATTTTGGGTAAGATCTAAGTTATAATTGGACCTGGGTGTGTGGCTGATCCTTTGGGATTGGAAGAACCTTTTCTTTTATATGATGAGATGAGATTTTCTGGAATCATCATCATATCTGACAGGTGTGTCTGGACAGTGACCTCAGCTGGCTCCCACGGGCAGCACTGTCACAGCTGGTGTTTGGTAAGAGCTTGCTGCCCCACCGCCCAGTGATCTGAGGCTGCAGGGGAGGGGGAACAGCAGGGGAGGGGCTTGGGGCTAGCCTCCAGGACCAGGAGCTCAGAGGCTGGGCAGGAGGGTCCCACAGGTCATAGTTTGCCCACCTCTGATTTAAACAAATAACACAGGTGTGTAGGGACAAAATTAGAAAAGCCGAGGCACAAAACAAGAACAAACTAGCTAGGGACATAAAAGGAAACAAGAAAACACTCTACAAATATGTTAGAAGCAAGAGGAAGACCAAGGACAGAGTAGGCCCGTTACTCAATGAGGGGTAAGACGATAGCAGACAATGTGGAAATGACAGAGGTGCTTAATGACGTCTTTGTTTCGGTTTTCACCAAGAAGGTCGGTGCCGATTGGACGTCTAACCTAGTGAATGCCAGTGATCAGAGTCTAAAATACGGACAGAACAAATCAAAAATTACTTAGACAAGTTGGATGTCTTCAAGTCACCAGGGCCTGATGAAATGCATCCCAGAATACTCAAGGAGTTGACTGAGGAACTATCTGAGCCATTAGCAGTTATCTTCGAAAAGTCTTGGAAGACGGGAGAGATTCCAGACAACTGGAAAAGAGCAAATCTAGTGCCCATCTATAAAAAGGGAAATAAGGACAACCCGGGGAATTACTGACCAGTAAGCTTAACTTCTGTACCCGGAAAGATAACGGAGCAAATAATTAAGCAATAAATTTGAAAACACCTAGAAGACAATAAAGTAACAGTCAGCATGGATTTGTCAAGAACAAATTGCGTCAAACCAACCTGACAGCTTTCTTTGACAGGGTAACAAGCCTTGTTGATAGGAAGTGGTAGATGCGGTGTATCTTGACTTTAGTAAGGCTTTTGATACTGTCTCCAATGAACTTCTCATAAACAAACAAGGGAAATACAACTTAGATGGAGCTACTATAAGGTGGGTGCATAACTGGTTGGGAAATCACTCCCAGAGAGTAGTTATCAGTGTTTCACAGTTATGCTGGAAGGACATAATGAGTGGGGATCGGTTCTGGGTCTGGTTCTGTTCAATATCTTCATCGACGATTTAGATCATGGCACAGAGAGTCCACTTCTAAAGTTTGCGGATGATACCAAGTTGGGAGGGGTTGCAAGGGCTTTGGAGGAGAGGATTAAAATTCAAAATGATCTGGACAAACTAGGGAAATGGTCTGATGTAAATAGGATGAAATTCAATAAAGACAAATGCAAAGTGCGCCACTTGGGAAGGAACAGTCAGTTGCACACGTACAAAATGGGAAATGACTGCCTAGGAAGGAGCCTGCGGAAAGGGATCTGGGGGTCATAGTGGATCACAAGCTAAATATGAGTCAACAGTGTAACGCTGTTGCAAAAAAAGCAAACATCATTCTGGGGTGTACTGGCAGGAGTGTTGTAAGCAAGACACGAGAAGTCATTCTTTTGCTCCTGAGCTGGAAGATTGTGTCCAGTTCTGGGCACCACATTTCAGGAAAGATGTGGACAAATTGGAGAACGTCCAGAGAAGAGGAACAAAAATGATGAAAGGTCTAGAAAACATGAGCTATGAGGGAAGATTGAAAAAATTGTTTAGTCTGGAGAAGAGAAAATGGAGAGGGGACTGTCACAGAGTTTGGGGGGGACACAAGGCCCTGCACCCCCGGCTTCCTGCGATTCATGACTCTCAGCCAGTCAGTGAAGCAGAAGGTTTATTTAGACAACAGGAACATGGTCCAAGACAGGTCTTGCAGGCACAGACAACAGGATCCTCCCCAATTAGGTCCATCTTGGGGTCCCAGGAGCACCACAGCCCCATTGAGGGGTCAGAGCCCTGTCTGGGCTTCCCTCCATTCCCAGCCAGCTCCTGAAGCTCTCTCACTCCCCAGCGTCTCCTCCCCGCCAGCCTTTGTTCAGCTTCCCGGGCAGAGGAGTCACCTAATCCCTTCCTGGGTTCTCAACTTACATGCTCAGGTCTCCTCCCTCAAGGCCAGTCTCCTATCCCCCAGTGCAGACCGTCCTCCCAGGCCAACCCTCCCCACTCAGCATCCACAGACCACAGTAAGAACTGTCCCAGTTCGTCACAGGGACATGATAATGGTTTTCAAGTACATCAAAGGTTGTTACAAGGAGAAGGGAGAAAAATTGTTCTTCTGAACCTCTGAGGACAGGACAAGAAGCAACGGGCTTAAATTGCAGAAAGGGCAGTTTAGGTCGGACATTAGGAAAAACATCCTAACTGTCAGGGTGGTTTAAACACTGTGAATAAATTGCTAGGGAGGTGTGGAATCTCTGTCATTGGGGATTTTTAAGAGCAGGCTTTAGACAAACAGCCATCAGGATGGTCTAGATAATACTTTAGTCTTGCACGAGTGATGGGGACTGGACTAGAGACCTCTCAAGGTCCCTTCCAGTCCTATGATTCTATTCTATGTGTACACGCACACACACGGGGATGTGCACACACACACATGGAGCCGGGGGGATGCACACAACAGAGAGGAGCATGTGCGCGACACACACACAGAGCAAGGGATGCACACACATGTGCACACACGCACACAGGAGGGGGATGTGCACACACAGACACGGGGGTTGTGCACACACACACAGAGGATGTGCACACACAGACCACACACAGAGCAGGGGATGTGCACACACACACACAAAAACTGCCTCTGCCCCCAAAGCCTCCCTGCCCTATCCCCCTAAAAGCAGTCCCTGCCCCACTACCAACACAGCGCCTTCCTTTCACATCTTCCTTACAGTGCCGAGGGCTTTCTGCCCCGTCCGCTGCACCCCAAAGCAACCCTCTTCCCCATGCTGCCCACTGGCACCCCCCTATGTCTACGCCCCTACAGAGCAGCCCTGTCCACCCCCACAAGCACCCTTTTCCAACACCCCACAATACCCCCTGTCCCTGCACCCCACAAATCACCCTCTTCCCTGCATCCACAATCCGCAGACTAAGTTGCCCCACACCCCACAGATACCACGAATGTCCCCAGTCCGCCGGCTATAATCTGTTGCCCAGCTTGTTGCCCCCCAAGCTCTGATATTCCCGTCTTGTGGTGCCCCACCCAGCTCTCTGACTGTGCCTGGCCTGTTATGCCCCCCCCCCCCGGCGCTTGCCTGTGCTGGCGGTATGGGGGAACTGGCTGGGACAGGATCTGCAGGGCAGCGGCGCATGGTGGCAAGGCTCCAGGCCAGGGAGGATGCCGATACAGGGGCCCCCTCAGCACAGGAAAGCCAGGGGGCAATTGTGGTTGAGGGAGGCGTGGAGCTCAGTTCAGCCCATGGGAGGGCCACAGTGAAGGGAGTGAGCCTGGCCAGCCTGTTGGGAGGGGGGCCACAGTCAGGGAGGTGGAGCCTGGCCAGCCTGTGGGAGGGGCCACAGTCAGGGAGGTGGAGCCTGGCCAGCCTGTAGCACTGCAGCCAGCCTGGCCCCCCGCGTGCTCTGGATCTCTCCCATCCGCCCCACGCGCTGGGAGTGCCAAGCCCTGCCCCCTGGGGTAGCTCTGTCCTTCACCTCTTCCAGCCCCAGCAGCAGGGGGCGGTCTCTGGACCAGCCCTGAGCAAAGGGGCGAGGGGGTAGCGGGGAAGGGGCGGGGGATTAGCTCACCTGGCAGATGGCCAGCAGGCTTATGCCCCCGCCCCCTGAGCACAGACACCCCCAGCAGGGTGAGCAGCACCATTCTGAGCATCCCCCCCACCCCCGCAGGGCAGTGAGCGAGGGCATTCCCCTCCCCCGCCCCAGCCACCTAGTGCAGCAGAGATGGCCTCAGAGGCGGGACAGGGGGAGCTGTCAGGCTCCAGGAGAGGGGGGTGTCCCCTGGGGCTCCCCCCCCCAGGGTTCTCAGGACCACCCAGTGCTCCCAGGAGTCTCCAGAGCTAATGGCTGCTGGACTGGGGGGGCATCAGGTTCCTCCCAACTCCTCTCCCAGGCTGCCCCAGGTCCCCGCTCTCAGCCTCCCCTGGGGTTGGGCAAACCCCTCCCATTGCAGTGGGGGGGGCTCCCCTATCCCCCCACCACCTGTCTCTGACCCCTACCACAGTAGGGTTCAGGCGAGGGCTCCCCAAACTAGCTCCCCAATCCCACACTGTCCAGCTGGGCCAGCCTACGGGGAGTCATAGGCCGGGCTGGTCCTGGGGAGGGTGGTGTCGATTCCCTCCAGGACAGGGCCCAGCTCCAGGGCCTGGATCTGCAGCCCCTGCAGCCAGGGGGGGCCAGCAACTAATGAGGTGCTGGGTTTAATGGAGGTCCGGGGTTCATGGGGACATTGATTGGAGGTCAGGGGGTTGATGGGGGGCTGGGGTTCAGGAGGACGTTGATTTGGGGGCAGGGGAATGTTGATGGGGGGCAGGGAGTTGATGGGGGGGCCGGGGTTCAGGGGGT
>NC_133779.1:6243286-6267473 GCF_003597395.2 Chelonoidis abingdonii
GGGGGATGTTGATTGGGGGGCAGGGGGTTGATGGTTGCTGGGGATCAGGGGGATGTTGACTGGGGGGCCAGGACTTGATGGGGGTTGGGATTCAGGGGAACGCTGATTCGGGGGTGATGCGCTGTACCTCGGGGAAGCAGAGCAGGGTAAGACTGCCCAGGCAAGGGTGCAGGGACCCCGGCGATCTCCGGGCAGCGTCCCAGTGGCGCAGGGGCAGGGTGTATGTGTGGCCTGTTACTCCAAGAGAAGTCCCCCTTTAAGTGCTTTCGGTGCAGTGGCTGGGGACAGGCCGAAGGGGGTCACCCCTTTGTGTTTTCTATCTGCTTATTTCGGGAGGGGGAAGCAGGAACAGAAAAGCAGGAAAATGCGTCCCACTGAGGCAGCTGGCCAGGCTGGAAGCGGAAGAGCTGGCAAAGGGCCGGGAGGTTCAGGCAGAACCGAGGCTCGAAGGAGAGGAGGTTGCACACAGAGGGGCCATGGAAGAAAGGGAGAAAGAGTGAAAACACCACCTGGATCTGCCAGAGAAGCAGAACCAGAACCCCCAGCCCCAATGACCCCATCACTCCAAAAATCCACGAATGGGAACACATGTCCTGCAGCCAAGACAGTGATATTGCTGAATGGGGGGCAGGGATTGATGGGAGGGCTAAGGGAATGTGGAGTGGGGGGCTGCGAGTTGATGGGGTTCAGGGTAATGTTGATAAAGGGGTCAGGCAGTTGATTGGGGGGCCAAGTTCAGGAGGATGTTGATTGGGGAGCAGGGAGTTGATGGGCGACTGGGGTCATGGGGATGATTGGGGGACAGGGAGTTGACGGGGAACCGGTGTTTATGGGAAAATCGATTGGGAAGCAGAGGTTTGATGGGATCAAGGTTCAGGGTAACAATGTTTGGGGGGTTAGGAGTTGATGAGGGGCCCGGGGCTCAGGGGGACATTGATTGGGAGCAGGAAGTTGATGGGGGTTTGGGGATCAGTGGAATATTTATTGAGGGTCAGGGAATTGATTTGGGGCTGGGGTTCAGAGGAATGTTGATGGAGGTAAGGGGTTGATGGGGGGCCAGGTTCATGGGGACGTTTACTGGGGGGCAGGGAGTTGATGGGGTGGGCGAGTTCAGGGGGATATTGATTGAGGGGCAGAGCGCTGATGGTGGCCAGGGTTCATGTGGATGTAGATTTGGGCACCCAAGCCCCTCCTTCCCCTCACCCCCCAGGCTCTATTGGCTCTGGGCGTGGCCTCCCTCAGCCCCCCTAACCTGGCCTGTCCCTCCTGCTGATTTCAAACACGGGGGGGCAGTAGAGAGCAGCCATGGGCTGACCCCTGCCTATTGCCCCAGGCCCCGCTCCCCACCAGCTGCGCCTGACTCCCCGACTCGCCTGGCCTCTCTGGGGCACGAGGAACAGCCTCCTCCCTTCGTCTATCCATCGGGGGCCCTCCCCTGATTCTCACCCCTCCTAGAAGGCAGCTCCTAGGGGACCCCCAGGCCCCACCCCACCTGGTCCCACAACGGTGACTGGGGTCCCCCCCACACAAATCCAACAGGCTCCTGCCACTGTGGGTTAGGGCAGGAGGGGGGATGTCTGCACCCTCGCTGCTTCCCAATTCCTTAATGGGGTCAGTGCTGGGACATTGGTTACCCTGACCACCTGCCCCCTGCTCTGGGGCCGTGTGGGTCCCTGGCTGCCCCCTTCAGGCCCCACACTCACCCCCCAGCTCCCCGCAACCCTGGCCACCCAAGTCAGGGAGACAGGGGTGTGGAAGGCAGATTCCTGCCAGCAGGGCATGGTGGGGGTAGGGGGGCAGGGCAGGTGGGTGAAGAGGATGGTGGCCAGCAGAAGGTGGGTGAAGGCCCCTATCTCTCCCCAACCCACACCCGAGACAGAGCTTGGTCATGCGAATGTCAACCTGACCCTCCCCCTCATCACTGCTCAGCTGGTGGGGACCTGCGGCAGCTGCTCCAGCCACCCACTGGGAGGGCAGCCACACTCCGGCCTGGCTCAGAGGGGGCACAGCTACTGCGGGGCTAAGGGGCAAAGAGAAGAGACTGAATCCTGCACCCCACGGCCCCTGGCACAAGGCTCGGCCCAGGGACGGGGCCAGCAGAGTGCCCCTCCCCAGACACACCTCTGCTGGCGCCCCTCACTCCATATTCGCAGCCCCCTGCCAGCCCAGCCCTGGGATCCCCCCAGGTCTGCCAGTGCCCCTCATTCCCAACCAGCAGCCCCCTGCCAGCCCAGCCCTGGGCTCTTCCAAGCTCTGTCGGTGCCCCTCACTCCATATTCGCAGCCCCCTGCCAGCCCAGCCCTGGGATCCCCCAAGCTCTGCCAGTGCCCCTCACGCCTGACCCACAGCCCCCTGCCAGCCCAGCCCTGGGATCCCTCCAGCTCTTCCAGTGCCCCTCACTCCCAACCCACAGCCCCCTGCCAGCCCAGACCTGGGCTCCCCTCCCATCCATCTCTGCTGGCACCCCTCACTCCATATTCACAGCCCCCTGCCAGCCCAGCCCTGGGCTCCCCCAGCTCTGCCGATGCCCCTCACTCCCAACCCGCAGCCCCCTGCCAGCCCAGACCTAGGCTCCCCCAGCTCTGCCAGGGCCCCTGTGACACACTGGATTTTTCCTTCTTATTATGTTGTACAGGAACCTATGTGATTCTGACTGTTTTGCATGACTACTGTGTGTGCCTCAGTTTCCCTGTGTGCTGCACCAATGCCCAGGGTGGTGGGTGACCTTTGCTAAGACCCTCGGGGCCAGGTGAAGAGGCTCCGGCCGCCCTTCGTATGGCGCCACAGCGGCCTCTAGTGGGAAAAGGCGGTTTCCCGTGTGCTGCGTGTGTAACGGGGGCGGGTGGGAGAGGATGTGACCTCGCCTAGCAGCTGGGACCCCCGGAGGAATGGGCTGGAGACTCGGTACCCCAGCAAATGGTGCCTGGGAGCCCCAGCCCAGACCCGCTTGGGAGCCAGCCGGTTCTGGCCAGTGGGAGGACAAAAGGGCTGAGGAGAGAGGACCCCGGTGACCTGACCAACCAGTTCCAGCCAGAGGGGAACTTAGGATGGAGGAGAGATGGCCCCAGCGACCTCTTTACCTGGGACAGAAGACAAGAGACAGGGGAGGAGCGGTTGGGGCGGCAATATCAGATGGTGGCTGGAAGGATGGGGGAGAGGAGCAGGCAGAGCCCACCTGGAGGCAGGAAGACTGGGATGTGCTGGGCTGCGGGAGGCCAGGCCTGAGGCCCTGGAGAGTTTCCTGCGCTGTGTTCAGACACTCAATAAACCTTCCTGGTTTACACTGGCCGAGAGTCGCTCCGGGCTAGAGAACGGGGTGGCATTATTCCCTCTGGAAGTGGAAGCCCTGGAGGTCCAGAGCGAATGGGCTCCCTGAGGGGGCCCATGGGAGAGACAGGCATGCTGAGGCTTAGAGAGGTGCAGTTCCAGGAGGCGGGGGGGCTTAAACTCCGAGAGAGAGTGGACCCCCGAGAAGGGCTGTCACACTGAAGGGGGTTCCCCCCAGGGACCATACGGAGCCAAGAGAGTGCGGGGCCTGTGAGTCCGTTACAGCCAGTTTGTCAAAGGGAAGTGGCCATGCACCCGCCTTTGTAATCTGCGCTGAGATTCCCCCAGCACTTCAGCTGAAAGCACACTGCTCTAGGTAAAACAGAAACCAGATCTATTAACCCCAGAAGGACAGATTTTAAATGATTCTAGGTAGCAGGCAGAGAGAGCCAAGCTGCTTACATAAGAAAAAGCAAATTCACAGTGTAAATCCTACAGACTAAGCAAGATTTGAGTCAAGCAGCGTCTCGCTCTCATAGACGCTGAAGGCAGCTCACAGCTGCTCAGTACAGAGACTGGGTTCCCTGCCAGCCTGGGACCAATCTCCCCAGTTCAAAGTCTCCGTCTTCCAGATGTTGAGATGCAGGAGAAGAGACGCTAAGTGGTGATGTCATTGCTCCGAACACCAGCTCCATGTCTCCACCTGGTGATCACCCACAGGCTCTGGCACCTGCAAAACGCTGTCCCTCCAACGGACACCCCGCAGCTGGGCCAGTTCCTAGAGCTGGAAAATGCCTTGAGCATCGCAGCAGATATAGGTTCCCTGGCCTGGAGCTGCCAGTTGCACCCGCTGGGGAAGGCCCTTTGGTGCAGCGCCAAGCCGGATTACGCGCCCCAAAACTTTAGAATGGGCAGAACATACCGACCCTCCGTTTCCCCCCTACCTTTGTCTCTAACCCTCCCCTTGGCCCTGGTGTGGCCCAGCAATTTGCAGAACTGTCTGCATCAGTGTGTGGCTGTTAGAGCCCCATTAACTATGGGCTCATAACCCTGGGCTGGTACAGTGAGGGCCAGCCCACAATTTCTCTCCTCGGGCATCCCAGGGAGCTCAAGGTTAGTTGGTTCACTGGGACCCCCCCACATGCTTCCAGAATCGCTATTCCTGAGGGCCTGTTCCCCATCCCGGCCACGTGACCGACAGCCCCGGCTCCGAGAGGTGACCCTGCATTTGGGGGTGAAAATGCAGGTTGGCCCCGTGTGACACCCAGTGGTGTCTTGTAGTCTAGGGTGGCAAATTTGCTCGCACCCCCTCCCCAACTCCGCCCCCTCCCCAAATCCCCAGCCTGCCTCCTCCCCCAGGCGCACCACGTTTCCCTCCTTCCGCCTCCCTCCCAGGCTCGCCGCGCAAAAGTGCTGGGAGGGAGGGAGAAGCGAGTAGCGGCGCTCGGAGGATAGCGGAGGAGAGGTGAGCTGGGGCCGGCATGCGCAGGAAGTAACTCTTGAGGGGGGCAGGGACCCGCTCCCCACCCCAATTCACCTCCACTCCACCACCGCCATCCCCCGAGCGCATCACAACTCCCCTTCTCCCCCCTCCCTCCCAGGCTCGCCGTGGGGGAGTGGAGGTGAGCTGGCACGTGGAGGGGGAGGGGTGGCAATTTTTGAGGGCCTAAGGGTGGCAAATTTGTTAATCCGCCACTGGTGACGCCATCATTTACTGCCCCCACTTTGGTGGCATCTGCAGCTTTCCCCAGCCACGTGGATCTTTTCCTCCTGATCATCGATAAAGACACTGACGTGCATCGGGCTGAGACCCAATCCCCAGTAGACATGCCACACAGGGGACAATTCCCCCTTTACAATGCCTTCTTGGGTGCTAGCCAATGTATAATATAGACTCTGTGGATCCCAGAGAGTGGAAATTTCCCATCACACAGAGTCAAGTGCCTGACCCACTTCTGCCAATAGAGTCACTTTTAGCTACAAAATGTACAATCTCATCAAAAACCCGTAACAAGTGTTTGCCAAGCCCTATGTCCCATGTGCTCCATGTTAACTACACTGACGCCCTTCAGTGCAGTACTGATCATCTCCTGGATCAGCCTTCCCAGGATTTTGCCCAGGATTGATGTCCCAATAACCAGCCTATTAGGCAAATCATCCTGCTTTTAACTGTGGCATTTCCCCAGATCTCTGGACCTTCCCCGAAAGATCAAAGATCTGTTAGAAAACCCCACTAATGGTTCTGAGAGCTCCTCAGCCAATTCTTTCGATACTCTTGGGTGCAAGTTACCTGGTCCTGCCGACTGAAACCGGTGTTTCACTTTAGTTCCCAATGGAATAGGATGGTCTCCTCAGCACAAAATATAGACGGAGCACAGCTGTTTTTCTGTGTCAGGGCTGAGAATGTCAGTCCACAGGACACCTTCAGTTCCAGGTCTAAGCTCCCGGAGGGAGCAGGAATCCACCCACTCCCTGCCCCCCAGACAGGCAAAGTCCCAGAGCCTCCACCTCACCCCCCATGGCATGATCCCATCTCTCTCCAGTCTTGTGTCCATGCCAGAGACCCTGGTGCCCCAAACCCCCCCGTCTATTGCACTGAGGGGAGATTTGGGCTGGGTAACAAACAACCCAACCCCGCCACAGCTGGGAACTCTGGGTTGATGCGTCAGGAGTCACGGAGCCTGTGCCCCAGTCCAAACATGTCCTGCACCCCATGCCCCACCGCCAGCTGTGTGACCCAGCCACCCAGACCTTCCCCTCTCCCAGGGCAGGGAAAGGACCCACCACCCTGGGCTGCTGCCACCCAGCCTGGACCCCCCTAGACAAAGGAAGGGCATATGGGATGCCTCACCCAGTCCTTGCGCTGCGTCAGGGTTGGTTACGGCAGAGTGATCGCCCATCTCTGTGTAGCCAGCGGCCTGTGCTCCCCAATGCCATGCTGGATCCGCCATATTTGACAAATAACATTTGCAGAATCTTGCAGAATTTTAAAATATTGTGCATGGAATTTTTTTTTTTTTTTTGGTGCAGAAGGCCCTCAGGAGTACCATTCACATAGCAGGTAACCAGAGCTCTCGAGCCGGGGAGGAGCCAGACGGACATCGACCCAGCCAGAGACAGCAGCTTGGTCTGCATTTTCCTTCCCAAAGAATCCACTGCAAAGGGTCACTGGGCTTTAAAGCCAGGAACTGTGTGACGGAGTGGGAGATTTTCTTGTTTTTTCCAATGATTCACGTGCAGTGGAAGTGGGATTCAGTTTCCCTAGGTGTTACTGGTTTAATGAGGTGGTGGGAGAAGGAGTTTGTTGTTACAGAGGGCCAGCGAATGGCCTAGAGAATGGATACCCCAGTGGCTGGTGACTGGGAGGCCCAGCTCAGGAGTCGCAGCTGGTTCTGACCAGTGGGAGGACAATGGGCTGTGGAGAGAGGACCCCAGTGACCTGACCAGCCAGAGGGGCCAGAGGACAGAAGAGAGGAGATGAGGCCCAGGCAACTCTGTTTACCTGGCTGCATGTGGCGTTACTGGGCTATAAAGCTGGGAGTGATCCTGGCTCCCTGCGGCGTTACTGGGCTATAAAGCTCGGGGCGATCCTGGCTCCCTGCGGCGTTACTGGGCTATAAAGCTGGGGACGATCCTGGCTCCCTGCGGCGTTACTGGGCTATAAAGCTGGGGGCGATCCTGGCTCCCTGCGGCGTTACTTGGGCTGTAAGCTGGGGGCATCTGGCTGTTATTGTGGCGTCATGGGCCATAAAGCTGGGACCTCCTGGCATGGGGTGGTTGGGCTATTGCCAAGGCGCAGCAGTAAGGGCTGTTCCAAAGCCAGTGACGGCTGGTGAGGGAATAATCCCCTTGTGGGACAGGGCTGGCATTCCCGCCGGCTCGGGCAGTTATGACGTTCACCCCACAACTCTTGCTTTAGACGGCTGTGGACCCAGTCCAAGGGACCAGGCAGGAGCGTCGGGGCACGGCCGCCTTACCTGGTCCCCAGTGAGACCGGAGGCAGCGTGGGATCAAGGGAAGGCCTCCGTCTTTCCTGATGATTCGGAGGGGGATCCCACGGGGCCAAGAAGTGGGACACCTCCTCGGGGCTTCTCCAAAAAGAACAATTCCACTCTGGGGTACAGCGGGGGGTGGGTGAACCAAAAGCCGGTGGAGGCTTCGTTCTATATCGTGGGGGGGTTCAAAGGGACCAGGCTGAAACACAAGAACCTTTGGGCGCTTCAGCTAAGGAGGGCTGAGTCTTGGGGAGGCTTGAGTACGGTGGGAGAAACTGGGCCCGAGGTTGGAGGAAACCTTGCCGAAACAAGATTGCACGTTTTTTGGCCCCTGTTGTAAGTTCACGGTTTCATCCCTCGTGCCGGGGGGCCCAGGGACTTTGCTGTGTTTTCCTTGCACACCAGGGGCCGGGCTTGGGCCTGAGCTCAGGTGTTTGGTCAACAGCCCCCATTTACTGGATAAGCTCTAGGCCATGACCGGGGCCAAGGGACTGGGCCATGGCCAGGAGTGCTTTGGGGGATTGGACAGCGTGGGATGTGGCAACTGAACAAACGACGGGGGCGACCCTTGGGGGCACCAGACGGGGGGAGGTCTCCAGGGCTGCCCTTGAGGGGGGGGCGAGGCAGATCCGAGTTGCCCTGGCATGGGCATCGGTCTTGTGGGGTGGGGGAGTTTCCTTTGCTCTTCAAGCCCTGCCCCTGCTCTAGCCTCGGGCTGCCCCCTAACCTCCCAGGGGCACCCCTCCCTGCACCACCACCCTCCAGTTGCGGTGTATGGGGGGCCACGCGGCATAGGGCCACCTGGCAGCATCTGCCCCTTCGTGCTTTGGGTGTTTTCCTCTGGCGCCAGCACAGGCCCAGGGCAGGGACCCCGGGGCCCGGGCGAAGCCGTCGGGTATAGGGTGGGGATGTCGGGGGGGGCCCGGGCAGAGCCCGTCGGGGGTGGGAATGTCCAGGGGGCCCCAAGCAAGAACAAGCCATCGGAGGTGGGGAAGTCGGCCCGGGGCAGGCCTCGGGGCAGGGGTGGGGAAATGTCGGAGGGGCCCAAGCGAAGCCATTCGGGGGCATGGGAGCTGTTCAGGTGAAAGGGTGCAGTATCCTCGTCCCATGGGGCGCCTCTGCCCCAAGATGCTGCCTTCAGCAGGGGGGGCGCCGCTCATCACAGGTCCCTGCAACGGGAGAGCAGGACAGCAACCAAGGGATGTCAACATGGCCCAGACCCCGAGGGCGGGCGGGCGGCAAGGGCTGCAGGCCGGGGTTTAACGGGGATTGCTGGGTGCAGGGTGGGGAATGGATGGGGGACAGAAAGTAGCTTGGGGTGGGGAGGGGAATGGCTGGGTTGGAGGCCGTGTGGTGGAGAGGAGGAGAAGGGGATATTGGGTTGTGGAAAGGAAGGGGCTGGGGCTGGGGGCTGTGACCTGCGGATGAGCCAGGGGAAGCTGGGGCGGGGGGGCCAAGGGCAGAGGGAGCAGGAGTTGAGGGCCATGGGGCAGGAGGAGGGAGGCTGGGGGCCATGGGCGGAGGACGGGAGGGGGCTGGGGATAGGGGCGGGCTCTACGTATTTTGCCAACCCCCAAGGGCAGGGGGCAGGGCAGGGCTGCCTTCAAGCAGGCTTGGCCTTGCGGGGATTCCCCAGTCCCGGCTGGGGAACACGGGGTGGAGAGGCAGGGGCTGGGGCCCACGGGCCAGGAGGGGGCTGTTGTGGGGAGCCGTGGGGTGGAGGGATCAAGGGGACATGTGGGTGCGGGACGAGGGCTGGGGGTGGGGGCCCGCCGGGTGGGAGGGGGGCATGTGAGGCTTGCAGGCGTGTGGAGTGGGCCATGGGGCACAGGGAGCGGGGGTTGGGGACCCGGGATGGAGGGGGCTGGGGTGGAGGCGGTGGGGCCTGGAAGCTGGGGGTTGAGGGAGCAGAGGCTAGGGGGGCAGAGGAGGCAGGGGCTGGAAGCTGGGGGTGCAAGGAGCTGGGGCTGGGGGCCGTGGGTTGGTCAGTCCTTACCGACATCTGGGCCTCATAGCTCCGTCACAGACGCTCATAGACCTCCATGATCGTGGCCCTTCTGCAAGGGAACAGCTGGCATCAGCCCAGAGGCAGTGCCTGGCCCCCTCGCTACCCCACCCCTGGGGTCCCCTGAGGGCCAGGGGGTTCTCACCCCCCCCCCGTCCCATGGAGCCATAGGGGAGGCCCTCAGGCCTGTGTGCTGGGGCCATGTAGTGGGGGGCGCTCACTGTGGGGGGTCTGTACTCACTTGCTGGCCAGACCCCCGCCGGGGGGCAGGCTGGGGTTCACCTCGGACGCCAGGCACTGGAAGACGGCCACGAGGCTGGCAGCCCCCTGCTCCTGCAGCTCCCCGTACAGCTCTGTGGGGAGAGGGGCTGGTGCGTGACTGGCTCTGCCCAGGCACTCAAAGCCCAGCTCTGCCCCCACTGTACCTGGTTACCCCCTCCCCGCTGCCCCTGCCCCCATCCCGTTCTCACCCATCTGC
Source organism: Chelonoidis abingdonii (assembly GCF_003597395.2). NCBI lineage: Eukaryota > Metazoa > Chordata > Testudines > Testudinidae > Chelonoidis > Chelonoidis abingdonii. Next base: position 6,253,032 of record NC_133779.1, read on the forward strand.
CTCTGCCCTCCCCCTGCCTTCCCCCTGCTGTCCCTGCCCTCCCCCTATTCCCCTCCCTGTTGCCCTTGCCCCCCCATGGCCTGAGGGGCAGTAGCTGCCACAGGCAGGCGTGGGCGCCTCCCAATCTGGGTCCCATGGTCTAGCTGCCCCATAGCCAAAGGCCTGGTGCTGCCCAGGACTTGACCTCACCCACCTGCCACCCAGCTCTCCAGGTGTGCGTCCAGCTCCCTCTCCTTCTGCAGGGCAGCCTGGGAGATGCCAGGGCCCCCCCGGAAACACATCACCATGCAGGTCATGTTGTCGTGGCTTCCCTGGGCAGGAGAGAACCAACTGGGTTGGGGGGGGACCGAGGGTGGGGACAGGCAGCTGTAGGGGGCTCTGATGGGTCATTGGAATGGTGGGAGCCCATGGGGGCATTATGCCTGGATATGGCCCAGTGTGGAGCCCACAGGCCCATACAACAGCCAGATTAGGAGAGCAGCCTGATCTGCACCTCCTCAGCCTAGCGCAGGAAATCCATCCAACCAGACAGTGTTGGCGGGGGAGGTCCCTCATCTCCCCCCACCTCCGTCCCAAACCTCTGGCCAGGCAGAGATAACAGAACCACTGTCTGCTGGAGGGGAAGGGCCCCATGTCCCACTCCCTGCCCCACCCCACCCTGCTGCTGGCTGGAAGCCAGTGACCACTAGCGCCCAGCGGCCCTGTCCCCCATCCCTGCCTCACCTTGTAGAGCCCAGCGTCCAGGACCTCCTTGCACACGGCCTGTGGGTCTGCACCGAGCAGCAGGTGGGAGCGGACGAAGGCGCAGAGCCCCTCGGTGTCGAAGGCGTCCCAGACGCCATCGCAAGCCAGCACCAGGAACTCGTCCTCGCCAGGGCAGCGCGCCAGTTCGTACACCTCGGGCTCGGGTGACACCAGCTGCTCCGTCTGCCCCCCCCCCCAGGCCACAGCCTTGTAGTCAAAGTCGCCCAGGGCGTGGGAGACGGCCAAGGAGCCGTTGACACGCTGCAGCAGGACGGTGCCACCGGCGTTCTCGATGCGCTCCCGCTCCCGCGGCCGGCTGGGCTTGTGGTCCTCTGTGTAGAAGGTGAGGCAGCTGGCCCGGCACAGCAGCGCCTGCGAGTCGCCCAGGTTTTGATGAAGTAGAGGTGGCCCAGCGAGACCAGCACGGCCACGGCGGTGGAGCCAGCGTGCTCCCACCCCTCAGCGCGGGCCAGCACCTGCATGCGGCTGTCGATGCTCAGGAAGCCCTCCCGCACCGCCTCCTTCACCGCCTCAGGCGACTTCGCCTCCCCTGTGAAGGCCTCGCCCACTACCACCTCCCCCAGCAGGTGGTGGGTGCAGAACTGCGCCACCGTGCTGCCCGTGTGCCCGTCATACACGGCAAAGAAGGCCCAGGTGGCCAGGGCACCTGGCAGCTGGGACTGAGCTGTGTGAGCATCCTCCATGTGTGCCCGCCAGCCCTGCATGGCGCCCAACCCATAGCGCAGCCCGCTTCCCTCGCCCCGCTCCAGCAGCTTCTCCGTCCGTGGCGCCTCCAGGAAGGAGCCGGGCCCCTCGCCACGCTCTGCCTTGAAGAGACGCAAAACCACCTGCTCCGCCTGTGACACCAGGAGCTGCACAAAGGTTGCCATCCTGTGCCCTGGGTACTCACCCTGTTCCCAGGCCTGGTGCCCCCAACCAAGTGCCATGGGGAAACACCCGGTGCCCAGGCCTGGTGCCCTGGAACGTCACCACTTGGTATCAGCCCTCTGATCTCTGTCAAGTTTCAGTTTCTCAGCCCCAGGGGCTGACCCGTGCACCTGCCAACTCCCTGGGGCCTTCCTGGCGCCCCCCATGGTGCCCTGCAGCTGGCTTGCCCCCTGGCAGCCCCAGGGACACATGCACTGCAGGGGCTGCTGCGGCTCTGTCCTCCCTGGCACCCTAATTCCTCATCCTGTGGCTAAATATGGAATGTTAAATCTCCTAAGCCCTGCCCGGCCATGGCCCAGCAGGCAGCTTGGGCCATGCGAGGCTGGGGTATGGGTAGCCGGACCCCGGGCCTACCCCGCCAGTGCAGATTGGCAAGCGAGCTGTGAGTGGCGGCTGGATGGGGAGGGGCCGGGAATAAGGGGGATGGTGGGAATGCAGAGCAGGAAGGGGTGGATGGGTGGGTGGGTGTGGAGGAGATAGACAGGGTGGGGGGTGGAGTGGCACCAGGGAGATGGAGGGGGCTGAAGTGACAGAGCAGTTAGATGGGGTGGGGGAGGGCAGGGGGGAGACACAGGCAAGGAGGGGACCAGGCCTACGGTGCCATCATTAAAATATCCTTTCTCCCATCACCAAGCTGTCCGGGGGCCATTCCCTTCAGGGCTGGGGGAGCAGCAACAGGGCCCAGCGGGGGTTGTGGCGTGGGGTGGAGCAGCACGGCCCACCTGGCCTAGCCTGCTTTTCTCCCTGTTTGAATTCAGGGCTTCTCCCTGCATAGCTTCACATAGAAACTTGACTTGTTTTCACTTCCTGTCCCAAACTGCTGGGCACTGTTGCTGGGTGACTGTATTTATGGATCCTACCTCCCCGCAGAGGTGGCTGCATCTCAGCACCAGCCGACTAATCCCTGTATAAACAGCCCCACGCCCCACCCCAGAGGTGGCTGCATGGCATTCTGGCAGCACCGGCTGTTGGGGCCCTGGTGGTATCCTTGGGGAAAGGCGCTAGAGAAGTGTTGGGTGATTACTAATTTGGTGACTCTGTTATGCCCAGAAGGGGGCAGTGCTGTCCCGGTGGTCCCCAGGTAGGGGGTGGGGCAGTGAGGGTCTGTGCCACCCTGCTCAGCCTGGCGAGGGGCAGTGCTGAGTCCCAGGCTGGGCTGCACCTGTGGTAGATGCTCGGCTCTGGCCTCGCCCTCAACCCACCAGGGGCGGCTGATGCCTGGTGTCCCACTGTGCCACCCACCACCATCTCCATGGAGATGCCCCATCCCCACAGGCCCTATCACCTGCAGCCTGGGTGCTGAGCCAGGGGCTGCAGGTCTGGGTGCTTGGGGTGGCATGAGAGTGAGTGAGGAGGGACTCAGAGTACCAGGGGGCATGGCATGGGGTGGGGGGCAGCAGTTTGGAGTGACCAGGTGGAGGAGGGGTGCCTGGCCTCGCCCAGCATGGCCCCCACGACTACTCCCCCACTCCCATCCCATCATGCCATTAATTCCTCTTTCCCCAGAGTGCTCTGAGCCATGTCCCATCCCCACGCCTCCCTCTGCACCCATCCCAGGACCTACTTCCACCCCTCCCCCTCTGCCCCAGCCCAGAAACTACCCCCACCCCTCCCTCTCCACCCTCCAGGAACCCTATCTCCACACTCCCTACTACAGATCCACCACCAGGAATTTCCCCACCCCATCCCTCTCACCCCTCCGGAACCTACCCCACCCTCCCCTCTCTCCACCCAGCACAGGATCTACCCCACCATCCGCTCCTCTCCACCCCTCCAGGACCACCTATTCGTTCCACGTTCCTCTCGCACCCACCCAGACCTACCCCCACCCTCCCTCTCCACCAGCACAGGATCTCCCCCATCCCCCTCTGTCTACCCGCCAGGACGGAGCTACCCTACCCTCCCTCTCCACCCAACAGGATTACCCCCATCCCCCTCTGTGTCTACCCACCCAGACGGACTACCACACCGCTGCCTCTCCACCCTCAGAAAATCATAGAAGATCAGGGCGTGAAGGGGACCTCAGGAGGTATCGTGTCCATCCCCCCTGCTCAAAGCAGACCAATCCCAACTAAATCATTCCTCCAGTCCCACCAGGATCTGCCCCCAACCCCACCAGGATCTGCCCCCCACGTTTCTCTCTCTTCCCCGCGCTTTGTCTCCGTCCCCCTTTGTCTGTGTCTCCCCCACCCCACACCTCCCCCCCTCGCCATTTGTGAGCCGGCCGCCCTCCCTCCTCCGCAGCCCCCCCCCCGCCTAGCAACCGCTCGGGGCCGGCGCGGAGCGAGCTGAGGGTGGCAGCGAGCTGCACATAGCCGCGGCTTCCCCACCCGGCCCGACGGCGGCAGCAAGATGGGCCGGGAGATGAGGGCCGGGGGGCGCCGGGGGGCAGCGCCCACCGCAGCGCACCGCGAGCGCCATGAGGGAACTGCGACGATGGGGCAGGTCCTGGGTGTCCCATTGCAGTAGGTAGCGGGACGGGGCGGGGCGCGGGGATGGGCTGCCGGTGCGGGGGGACCAGGGTCAAGGGTGGGGATGGCATCGGGGGTGTCGGCCGCCGGTCGGGCGTGGGATCAGGGCATGTGGGGCATCGGGGCACGGGGCGGGGGGATACGGGCCCGCCGGGCGTTGGGACCAGGGCAGGGTGGAGATCGGCCCGAGGTGGGATTCGGATCGGGCCCGGGCGTGGCGGGACGGGTCCGGTGCCCGTGCGCCCCCAGCCCAGCCCGCTGGCCGGCCTGGCGCCCAGCGTGCTCCTGCTGCGGGACTTGCGGGGCCCCCGCAGAGCCGGGCCCGCCGGCGGAAGCCGCCGCGGGGGAATCTTCTCCGGCTCCGCTGGCGGCTGCTCTGCGCCTACCGGGCCCTGGCCGATGGCGCGGGCGCGGCGGCAGGCGGCTTCCCCGGAGCTGCAGGGGCGCGGCGCGGGCTCCGAGCCGGTTCAGCACCTGGGCTGGGCGGAGAGCGGCAGCCGAGGGCCCTGGGCTGAGCTAAGCAGGGACCTCTGGAGGTGCCTGGGGCGGGTGCCAGGCCCGGGCCGCAGCAGGTGCCCCCATGGGCTCTGTTCCCCGCTGCCTCGAGGGACTGCGCTGCTGGGCGCTTTGCTCTGGGGAGCTGGGGGGCCGGGGATCATTGCTGAAATCCGACAGCGGGGCCAGGGGGTGACCCAGCCACCGCCCCGCCCCCCGACTCCAGCCCAGGTCCGGGTGCGGTCGGGGCTCGGCGGGAGCTGTGGGGAGTCACAGGCCTAAGACTGCTAAGGATCAAGCAGCAGGGTACAAGAGGTGCAGGCAGGAACTATTATCGTTTATTAGGTGCATTACGGTACCATCTATGAGCCCCAGCCATGGGGCAGGCCCCCACTGTGCCAGGGGCTGTACATTTTTATTGCTATTGGGTGTATTACGGTAGTGCCTAGGACCCCCAGCCACAAGGGCAGGCCGCATTGTGCCAGGTACTGTACATTTTATAGCTATTAGGTGCATTATGGTAGGGCCTAGGACCTGCAGCCATGGGGCAGGCCCCACTGGGCCAGGCCCTGCACACACACAGAGCCAAACATCCCTCTTGGGAATTTACCACTGAGACTTTCTGAAGGGAAATTCACTTTCAGCAACATTGAAAATTTCTCAGGAAAATGTCAATTTTGCTGCAAAATTTCCATTTTCTGTCTGAAAAATCGTTCCCGGCCCCTGGCTCCTCTGCCCCTGGGTGGCCGAGGCTTCATGGTGCTTGGCTCTGGGCAGCTCCCTAGACGCACCCCAGGGAGCCCACTTCATTCCTGCTTTAGGAACATGCGGGAGGGGTTTGGTCCGAGTCACGGATTAAGAACAAAGTTCCCAAAACTCTAAAGTATTTGGTAAAACAGGAATTTAATTTCCCAGCCGTCATTCACGGGAACTTGATCAGGGGATGTCGTTGGGGCTGACCCCATTCCTGCAGTCACATGAGGGGGCGCTGTGCTATAGGGCACAGGCAGGACTGACCCATTGCTGCAGTGTACACGGGGTGGGGGCGCTGTGCTATAGGGCACAGGCAGGACTGACCCATTGCTGTAGTCCACATTGGGGGCTCTGTGCTATAGGGCACAGGCAGGGCTGACCCATTGCAGTAGTGCACATTGGGGGCGCTGTGCTTATAGGGCACAGCAGGCTGACCCATTGCTGTAAGTCCACATTGGGGGCTCTGTGCTGTAGGGCACAGCAGGATGACCGATTCCGGCAGTGAACCACTAGGGGGCGTTAATGGCAATAGGGCAGGCAGGCTGAACCCATTGCTGAGTGTGACAAGGGGGGCGTGTGCTTATAGGGCACAGGCAGGCTGACATTCTGCAAGTGTGCACTGGGGGTGTTGTGCTATAGGGCAACAGGCAGGGCTGAACCCATTGCTGCAAGTGTGCTTCGGGGCGTTATAAATAGGGCACAGGCAGGACTGACCCATTGCTGCACTGTACACGAGGGGGCGCTGTGCTTTAGGGCACAGGCAGGGCTGACCCACTGGTGCAGTGCACACTAGAAGGTGCTGTGCAATAGGGCATAGGCAGAGCTGACCCATTGCTGTAGTGTACACGAGGGGGCGCTGTGCTATAGGGCACAGGCAGGGCTGACCCATTGCTGCAGTGTGCACTGGGGGTGTTGTGCTATAGGGCACAGGCAGGGCTGACCCATTGCTGCAGTGTGCTCTGGGGGCGTTATGCAATAGGGCACAGGCAGGACTGACCCATTGCTGCACTGTACACGAGGGGGCGCTGTGCTTTAGGGCACAGGCAGGGCTGACCCACTGGTGCAGTGCACACTAGAAGGTGCTGTGCAATAGGGCATAGGCAGAGCTGACCCATTGCTGTAGTGTACACGAGGGGGCGCTGTGCTATAGGGCACAGGCAGGGCTGACCCATTGCTGCAGTGTACACGAGGGGGCGCTGTGCTATCGGGCACAGGCAGGGCTGACCCATTCCCACCCTGCGCACTAGGAGGTGCTGTGCTATAGGGCACAGGCAGGGTTGACCGATTCCAGCAGTGAACACTAGGGGGCGTTATGCAATAGGGCACAGGCAGGGCTGACCCATTGCTGTACTGTACACGAGGGGGCGCTGTGCTATAGGGCACAGAGAGAGCTGACCCATTCCCGCAGTCGCACAAGGGGGCACTGTGCTCTGGAGTGCACTTGCAGGCTGGGCTGACCCCAGGGCGCCAGCGTTACTGACTGTTCCCCAAGTGAGAGGCTGGCCAGAGCCCTGGGGTCAGGACTCAGCCCTTTGGGGAGGAGCCTGGGGGAACTGGAAGGTGAATGAGTCAGGGCCTTAATATCAGTGATTCAAAGCCCAACAATCTTCCACCAGCAGCACAGCGCCCGCTGACGAGCCCTCCCCCTGGCCACACCGGCCCCCCTGCTGAGCCCTGCCCCTGGCCACACCGGCCCCCCTGCTGAGCCCTGCCTCGACCACACGGCGCCCCCTACTGAACCCTGCCCCTGGCCGCATGGCACCCCCTGCCGAACTCTGCAGCACAGTGCCCCTCCCTGCACCCCCGGCTCTTTTCTCACAGCAGCTGGGCTTTGCCTTGACCCCCCTGTCTTGACCAGACCTGCTAGGGAGCCAGACAGTTTAGGGCAGGAGGAGACTTCTTCACCCGCCAGGACCCTAGCACTGGCCCAGCTCCTGCATTAACCCCCTGGCCTGCACACAGCTGGGCTCTGAGCAGCTGTGGGAAGGGGGTAATGTCAGGCCCTGGAACAGACTGTGGTGGGAGATGGCAGCACCTGCCCTCCCGTCTGTGGGGAGAGAGTCCTGCCTCGGCCAGTGGGGCTCGCAGAATGGTGCCCCTGCTGGGCAGCCTGAAATAGGCCCCCTGGGTCTGGCTAGGGGCTGCCCCAAGGGTCAATGTCCCGGCAGAGGGATTGTGGGGTAAAGCCACCCCAAATACCCCAGCTCAGATCAACCCATCTCTAACTCTCCCCAGCAACCTGCCCCTGCATAGAAAGGGTCTGCTGGAGACAGACAAGCCTGCGTGTATTGGGGGGCAGTAGCAAGGGGGCAGTGATGGTTGGAAGGGGTCTGGAGGACGGAGAGGAGCACAGTGGGGGACAGCAGGGGGCGGGGAAGGATGCAGCTCAGGTGCTGGAAAGATCCCCTGGGTCTTTGCATGCAGGTACTTACATCCAGCAGCAGAAGGGGGCATCATCCCCTTGGGTTAGTGAGGATGCTGGTCAGCAGGGCTGGGAAAAGGAGAGAGTTTGTTGCAATGGATGTTCTAGTCGACTCCTGCCCCCAGCCTGGGCATGGAGTGAGGCTGCGGGTTAGATTGCTCTGCTTGGAATCACGGCTCAGGGTTTGGTCTGGTAGTAAATGATGCAAAATGGCTGAGCCCCCCAGGACTGCTCAGTGCCCTGCAGGGAGCGGGGTGAGGTGCTCATTAGGGGGCGCTGTGCTGCAGGGAGTGGGGTGGAGGGCTGGGGGGCTCAGGGATGGGTGGACTCATTCCTCGTCCGGGGCTCAGGAGTGAACTGACCCCAAGGCCTCCCTCTCTCTCTTGCAGAAGAATCTCCTTCTACTGTCTCCACCACACCCGACTCCACAGATGGTGAGTCTCTGCCCCCCACACCCTGTCCCCAGAGCTCCCAGCACAGGGGGCAGAACCCCTTACAGTCCCATCCCTGATGGGGTTTGGATCCCCCACAGCCTGGAGGCTGGGGGTGGAGGGGCAGATCCCCTCCCAGCCTGGTCCCCCATGAGGGTTGGGGGGTTGGATCCCCCATGGCTTGAGTCCTCATCAGGAGGGTGAGGGGGGACAGATTCCTTCACAGCCCAGTGCCTGTCAGGGTTTGGGGGGTTGGATCCCCCACAGTCCGGTCTCCATTGGGGAGTTGATGGGGGACAGATCCCCTCCCAGCCTGGTCCCTGGTGGGGTTTAGGGGGTTGGATCTCCCACAGTACAGTCCCCATTGGGGGGTTGAGGAGGTGTCACGGTCTCACAGATCGTGCCCACTCTTGGCCCCGTACGTCCCTGGAAGGAAACCCCTTCAGAGCAACAGCCCTTCTCGGGGGTCCACTCTCTCTTGGGTGTTAGGCCCCTCCACCTCCTGGAACCGCACCTCTCTGAGCCTTAGCACGCCTGTCTCTCGCTGTGGACCCCTCAGGGAGTCCACTCGCTCTGGACCCCCGGGTCCTTCCTCCCAGAGGAAATAATGCCATCCTGCTCTCTAGACCAGAGCGACTCTCAGCCAGCGTAAAACAGGAGGGTTTATTGAGCATCTGAACACAGCACAGGAAACTCTCCAGGGCCTCAGGCCTGGCCTCCCTCAGCACAGCACATCTAAGGGCTTGGCTACACTGGCACTTTACAGCGCTGCAACTTTCGCGCTCAGGGGTGTGAAAAAACACCCCCCTGAGCGCTGCAAGATACAGCGCTGTAAAGTGTCAGTATAATCAGGGCGGCAGTGCTGGGAGCATGGCTCCCAGCACTGCACTCTACACCCGAAAAGGAGCGTGGCTCCCAGCTCTGACTACGCTCACACTTCAAAGCGCTGCTTTGAAATTTCTAGTGTAGCCAAGCCCTAAGTCTCTCCTGCAGCCAGGTGAGCCCTGCCTGCTCTGTCTATCCAGTCTCGAGCCCTTCCCCTCACCCCCTGCTTCCCAGCTGGGCATCTGATATCACCTCCCTCAAGCCCCACCTCTGTCCTTTGTCTTCTGTCCAGGTAAACAGGGTCTCCTGGACCTCCTCTCCTCTCAACCGTCCTTTGTCCCCCTCTGGCTGATCAGGTCACCAGGGTCCTCTCTTTGCAGCCCATTGTCCTCCCACTGGCCAGAACTGGTTGTGACTCCTGAGCTGGGCCCCCTGGTCACCAGTTGCTGGGGTATCCATTCTCCAGGCCATTGGCTGGTCCCAAGTTTCCTCACTGGTCCTCTGTACCAACAAACTCCCTCTCCCATCACCTTGTTAAATCTGTAACACCCAGAGAAACTGCATCCCACCATCTCTGCACGCAAACTATAGAAACAAACAAGAAACGCTGCCCCCCACACACACACCTCATCACATCTTTGCCCCCTTCGAGTCTGAACTGAGTGGGGTCATTTAGCCAATGACTTGGGGAAGTTCAGGGCTCCCGCCCCAGTACAGCATTGGCCATAACACTGGCACTCCCCCTCACATGAACCACCTCCATGTCATACCCCTGGAGGAGCAGGCTCCATCTCAGGAGCTTGGCATTAGCCTCTTTCGTTTGGTGCAGCCACGTCAGGGGCGAACGGTCAGTGTACACAGTGAAGCGCCACCCAAATAGATATGGCTGCAGCTTTTTAAGGGTCCACCCCATGGCCAGGCATTCCTTCTCCATGGTCGCATAGTGTTGCGCCCGGGGCAGCAGCTTCTTAGTCATCTACACACAGCAAGTGCCAACTTCTCCCTGTCCCAGTATGGCTTCATCATGTTGACACAGTACGCCCGGTGGCTGTGTGCCTGGTTGGACAGTTCCACTACATAGTTTACCTCATTTACCTGTCTGATGACCTTAAAGGGGTCATCCCAGGCAGCTTGTTCTTCTTCACGGGGATGAGAAGCATCATCTGGTCCCCGGTAGCATAGGAGCGGGCATGTGCTAAGTAGTTGTACCAGACCTTCTGCTTCCTCTGGGCCCTGGCCAGGTTTCCCCTGGCTAAGCCCATGAGCTCTGAGCTTTTTCCTGGAAGGTCAGTACATATTCCACCACTGATTCTCCATCAGGAGAGGCCTTTTTCTCCCACTCACCACCAGGATGTATTTCTTCCCCGAGTGGGTCGCCCTGCAATGGAGCCCCACTGTGTCCATGGCCACCTTCTGGAAAGGCTCCTCTGTGATGGGCTGAGGTCTCAGAGCTGCTTTACACTTATCCTGGGCCTTCCCCACCCTCTGTAGGAGTCACAGGACCTGCAATACTGTTGGACAGGGTCAAAGATCCCAGGCCTGTAAAAGTTCTAGAGCAGTCTGTGCCAGGTGCACTTGATACTCTGAAAGGGAGATATTGTGGGCCAAGTAGAACAGTCTGTGGCGGTACCTCTGGGGAACCACCACCTGCCTCCTGGCCTTCCAAGGTTCAGTTTGCCCTGAACCAGCCCATTCCTGGTACAGGAATCCCTTCTCCCACAGGAATCTCTCCTGGTGGTCCTCCCCCTGGGATCCTGCACTGCTGTGGCCAGCAAGGGCCCTCAGCTTCTCCAAGGAGGGATCCTCCTGCAGCTCCATCAGGAATTCAGCTGCTGGGTTTGAGGCTCCATCCGTGGTTGGCAGTTCCTCAGTTTCCCCACCTTGGGACCAGGGCTTATTTCCAGCCCAGCCCTGTCAAGCCCCACCTTCGGTCCGCCCCCTTCAGAAGGTCCTTTATCCCTCACTGGCTCTGGGTAAGGATCAGGGCACTCTGAGTGCCATCCAGCCAGTTCTCCAAGTCATTACCCATTAGCAGCTCAGTAGGCAGGTGATTGTGCATCCCAACCTCTTTGGGTTCCTTAGCCCACCATTTCAGGTGCACTACAGGCACTTTGATGGGGGGCCTGAATACTCCCCTCAGGGTCATGTCGGCATTGGGCACTAGCTGTTCTGGATTCACCACCTTGGGCCACTCCAGTGTCACCTCTGCGCCTGTGTCCCAGAACCCCTGGACTGGCGGTGCCCCCTCTCGGTGGGCTTCCACCCAGGTGAGACCCTGCAGGTTCTGCTTGGCCACCATTTCCTTCATCTTCAGGCACTGTGCCACCTTGTGTCCTTTTGGCCACAGTAATTACATTTCAGGTCCCTCAAGTCCCATGAGGGGGGTCAGCCTGCCCTGGCATTCATGGGCACCCCTGAGTTGTGCTTCCTGGAGTCCCCCTTTTGAGAGGTCTCTGGGGAGCTTCCCTTCTGAGTTCCCGATGCGGGTCTCCCTCCTGCCCCTGATCTGCTTTCTACAAACTCATCCCACTGCACAGATCTTTGGGCTTTCAGTCCACTAACCACATCTTAAGGTCTGGAGGGCAGATGTCAGACAGCTGCTCCAACCCCACCAGGTTATACACGTCCTCGGCGATAGTGGCCCCTGCGCCCTTCCCCCACTTACTGAGATATTCCCCCAGCAGGTTGGCAACCTCCTTGTAAGTGACACCTGAGGTCTTGCGTATATCCCGGAACAATTTCCTGTACACCCCGGGGGTCAGTTCAAACTTCAGCAGCAAAGCCTGTTCGAACAGGTCATAGCCCCCTATTTCAATACCATCCATTTGGCTGAACACCTCCATGGCCTTGGGACCCAGCAGGGAGGTCAGACAGTGAAGCCTGTCTGGGGGTCAATCTGGTTCAGATCACAAGCCTGCTCAAAGGCTGTGAGATAGGCATTGTGGCAGAGCTCCGACCTTGTCCCCATGGGTCCCACACTTCTAGGCGGTTATTGCTAGCCTCAGTGGCTCACTGTGACCCTCCACGTAGCCCTTCTCTCTCTAGAGCCAAGGTTACCGTCCACTGAGCCCTTTTTCATCATAAGCCAGCATGGAGGTTGGGGAGAAAACTCCCACAGTCTCGGTTGTCCTTGGGGGCTTATTTCAGAACCGTTTAGCCTCCTGTCCTGACAGGGGCCTGACTTCCCTTCCCAGGAGACGTTCCTGTAGTGGTGAGTTGGGGGGAATCCAGGCCTGCCCTCTACTCCGGGTTCCGGCCCAGGGACCCTAATGGTAGCAGCTGTTGGCAGCTGACCTTTCACTGCCAGAGTTGCTACATTTCTCCCTTACCTTGGGGCTCCCTTACCATGTCATCATTGCTCCACTCCCCGGCTCTCCCCAGCCTAACTGGAGTGAGCCCTTTTATAGTATCAAAAGGGCCTTAATTAGGGTCAGGTGGTCACATTACCTTAATGGCCTCACCTGACTCTTTGCAGTTAACTGGAGTCAGGTGTTCTCATTAGCCTGGAGCAGCCCCTGCTCTGGTCAGTCAGGGAACAGAAAACTGCTAATCCAGTGGCCAGTATATCTGCCTTCGATTACTTTGTTGTACCCAACTGGCCTGGGTCTATCACAGCATCAATATCCTGGGACAGCAGTTTGGTGTCTAGATTCCCCTCAAAGCTGGTGTCTCGAAGCCCTTCCCCTCTTATTCCCTGGCAGGCCCCCTTGGCCCACCTCTCCTCCAACTCCAACTCATGCTTCTGCTGTTCTGCACGGACCAGCAGCCTCTGCTCCTCCAGCTCCAGCTCCAGTCCCACAGCTCCTCCAGGGAGAAACCTGACTGCCTCCGCCACCCGTGCTGCTGGGGAGTTGGGTCTCATAGACTCGTGGCTGCTACACGGGCTGCCCCCACAGCTACTCCCTGGCTCTCCAGGCACCCCGGGAGCCCCCCGGGGATCTGGAGCCTGTTCCTCAGACCGGTCATTCTCCACAAGCTGAGCCATCAGCTGCTCCTCAGTGAGCTTTCCATGCTCGGTCCTCTCTCTCTGCACAGACATGCCAGGTCCCTCTTACAGAGCCCGTTATAGGCCATTTCCATGCTAGTTCCTTCAATTCCCTCATTTTATCGCTGGCAGCCACTCACTGCAAAGTGCCTGCACTCACAGCCCACCCGCTACAGGGTGCATCTGCCAACCATCCTCTGCTACCACGTTGTCACAGACTCACAAGTCATGACCTCTCCTGGCCCTGTACGGTCCCAGAGGGAATAATGCAACCCTGTTCTCTAGCCCAGAGTGACTCTCAGCCAGCGTAAAACAGAAGGGTTTATTGAGTGTCTGAACACAGCACAGGAAACTCTCAGGGGCCTCAGGCCTGGCCTCCCTCAGCACAGTACATCTAAGTCTCCCCTGCATCCAGGTGGGCTCTGCCTGATCTGTTTCTCCAGTCCCGAGCCCCCCTGCTTCCCAGCTGGGCGTCTGCTATCACCTCCCCCAAGCCCTGCCTCTGTCCATTGTCTTCTCTCCAGGTAAACAGAATCCCCTGGATCTCCTCTCCTCTCAGCCTTCCTCTGTCCCCCTCTGGCTGGAACCAGTTGGTCAGGTCACCGGGGTCCTCTCTCCGCAGCCCATTGTCCTCCCGCTGGCCAGAATGGGCTGTGACTGCTGAGCTGGGCCTCCCGGTCACCAGTCACTGGGGTCTCCATTCTCCAGGCCATTGGCTGGTCCCAAGTTTCCTTGTGGGTCTTCTGTAACTAGAAACTCCCCCTCCCATCACCTTGTTAAATCAGTAACACCCAGGGAAACTGAGTCCCACCCCTTCTGCATGCAAACCATTGAAAAAAACAAGACCTCCCACCACTGCATCACAGGGGGGCAGAGCCCCTCACAGCCCGGTCGCTGGTAGGGTTTGGGGACTTGGATCCTCCACAGTCTGGTCCCCATTGGGGGATTGAAGGGGGGGCAGATCCCTTCAAATCTCGGTCCCTGGCAAAGTTTGGGAGGTTGGATTCCCCACAGTCTGGACCCCAACAGGGGGTTAAGGGGGGAGATCCCATCAAAGCTCGGTCCCTGGCAAGGTTTGGGAGGTTGGATTCCCCACAGTCCGGTCCCCAACAGGGGGTTGACGGGGGGCAGATCTCCTCACAGCCTGGCGCCTGGTGAGGTTTGGGGGGGTTGGATCCCCCACAGTCCGTTCCCTCACTGGGGTCTGAGGTTTGTTTTCCCTCCTTGCCCGGCCTCTCTGCCCCAGTAACCCCCGCGCCTCCTCGGCAGGCGGTAATGATGAGTCGGATTTCCCAGAGCTGCAGACGGCGCGGGAGTTCTCCGAGGACGAGGAGGAGGAGACGTCCCTGGACTGGGGGACCCCGAGGG
>NC_133779.1:6267498-6271006 GCF_003597395.2 Chelonoidis abingdonii
AGCTGATCTTCTCCTACATCCAACGCTTCGCGGTGGGCCCTTGACGCCTATTCCCTCCCAGCGAGCCCGGCCCCGCGGGCGTGCGTGCGACTCCCTAACCGCCGCCGGTGATGGGCCCTCTGCCCGACCCGAGAACCTGCGAGGACCTTGTGCCCATCTGCGGGCTGACAGGTCCTGGAGAACATCCCCAGCTGTGCACATCGCCCCGGGGGCGAGGTCAGGGGTTGCCGCCGGCATTTGCCAGGGGCTGGAACCGCTTCTTCGTAGGCGTGGGATGCCCTCACTGACTATGCAGATGAGGCTCAGCTCCATCCGGGGTGGGAGGACACCACAAATCATGCCAGGCAGGTATGGCATTGGTCCACCCCTTTGCTGGAGGCAGCAGCACAGCCGCGAGCCTCACCGCACACCAGGCTGGAAACCATGGAGAGATGGGCCTGTTTGTTGCGGGGAAGGAAGGAGGGGCGGGGGGATGGAGGAGCGGCTCTGTTGGGAAGGAAGGGAGCGTGGGCTGGGGGGTTGACGGCGTATGGGGCTCTGTTGTGGCGGGAAGGGAAGGGATGTGGCTGGGGGGGGATGGAGGAGGTGGCTTCTGTTGTGGGGGAAAGGAAGGAAGGATGAGGTGGCTGGGGGATGGATGGAGCTCTGTTGGCGGGGCAGGGAAGAGGGTGGCTGGGGCGGTATGGAAGAGGGGCCCTCTGTTGGGGAAGGGAAGATGAGGTCGCTGGGGGCATGAGAAGGGGCGCTGTGGGGGAAGGGAAGGGAGGTGTCTGGGGATTGGAGGAGCGGCTCTGTGGGGGGCAAGGAATGGAGTGTGCTGGTGGGGATGGAGGAGGCTCTGTTGTGGGAAGGAAGGGAGGTGGGCTGGGGGGATCGATGAGGGGCTCTGTTGGGGAGGAACGATACTGTTGGGGGGAAGTGAGAGTGGGGAGAGAGGCGGGGGTGGCTGGGGCATGGCCGTGTGCGAAGAGAGCTGCTGGGGATTGAGGGGCTGTTGGGGAAGAGGGGAAGTGGAGTGTGGCTGGGGGATGGAGGGAGGGCGACTCTGTTGGGGGAAGGGAAGCGAGGTGGTGGAGGGGATGGAAGATAGCGGCGCTTCTGGTTTTGGGAAGGGAAAGGGAGTGGCTGGCTGGGGATAGAGCGAGGGAGCTCTGTTGCAGGGGGCAGGGATAGGGAGGTGCGTGGGGATGGAGGGGGGGCTCTGTTGGGGTGGGAAGGGAAGGGGGATGCTGGGGATGGAGGAGGGGCTCTGTTGGGAGAAGGGAAGGACGCCGGACGGTGTGCGCTGGGGGTGAATGGAGGAGGCTCTTGTTTGCGGGGGAATCAAGGGAATGCGGATGGTTGGCTGGGGGATGGAGGGAGGCTTTCTGTGGGGGAAGGGAAGGTGCAGGTGACTGGTGGGGATGGAGGAGGGCCTCTGTTTGGTTGGGGCAAAGGGATAGGGAGGTGGCGTTACAGATCTGGGGGATGGAGAGAGGCTCTGTGGGGGGGAAGGAAGGTATAGGGCGCGGGATGGAGATATTCCTCCTCTAGCGACCTCTCTCTACATCACCTTCGCAGGTGCCCTGACGCCATCCCTACCCGCGAGCCCGCCCCGGGGCGTGCGGGACTCCTACCCGCCGGGTGAGGGCCCTCTGCCCGCCCGAGACCTGCCGAGACCTTGTGCCTCATCTGGGCGACAGCCTGGAGACATCCCCAGCTGTGCAGTCCCCCGGGGCGAATCAGGGGTTGCCGGCCGGCATGCCAGGGGCTGGAACCCTTTCTTGGCGTGGGATGCCTGCTGAGCTCATGCGGATGAGCGCAGCTCCCGGGGTGGGAGGAACCACAAAATGCCAGGCAGGTATTGGCATGGCACCCCTTATTTGGGCAGCAGAGCAGCCGGGCCTCACCGACACCAGGTGGAACATGAGAGATGGGCTCTGTTGTGGGGAAGGAAGGGAGGTGGGCGGGGGGATGGAGGGGGCTCTGTTGGGGAAGGAAGGAGGTGGCTGGGGGGTTGGAGGATGGGGCCTGTTGTGGGAAGGGAAGGGAGTGGCTGGGGGATGGAGGAGGGGCTCTGGTTTGGGGGGAAGGAGGAAGGGAGGTGGCTGGGGGATGGAGGACTCGTTGGGGGGCAAGGAAGGAGGTGGCTGGGGGGATGGAAAGGGGCCCTCTGTTTGGGGAAGGGAAGAGAGGTGGCTGGGGGAGAGGAGGGAGCCTGTTGGGGGCAAGGAAGGGAGGTGGTGGGGATGGAAGGAGGGCTCTGTTGGGGGGGAAGGGAAGGGAGGTGCTGGGGGATGGAGGAGGCTCTGTTGGGGGAAGGGAAGGGCAGGTGCTGGGGGGTCGATGGAGGAGGCTCTGTTGGGGGGCAAGGGAAGGGAGGTGGCTGGGGGGATGGAGGGGGGAAGGGAAGGGAGGTGGCTGGGGGGATGGAGGAGGGCTCTGTTGAGGGGGAAGGGAAGGGAAGTGGCTGGGGGGATGGAGGAGGGTCTCTGTTGGGGGGAAGGAAAGGACACTGGGGGGATGGAGGGAGACTGCATCTGGGCTCATGGGGTGTCGGGCTGTCAATGATCTCGGTGATGACCCCTCCACTCCCCTCTCTGTGGCAGAAGATGCTCCGGAAATGCCGCCAGGGGACAGCCCGCGACCCAAGGCCCTAATGCCGTGTCCTGCAGGGGGCACCCCTGGGCTCGCTTACACCGAGGGCAGCCAGCACCCACTGCAGACCTCAGCTGCCCCCAGCCCAAGGGAGGAGGAGCTGGAGCCACAGGTGGAGGGGGAGCAGGCAGATATGGAACCAATCACAGAACAGCAGCTGGATGGGCTGGACAAATTCAGGAACACTCTGGGAGTATACATCATAGGTGAGCAACCAATGAAGACACAGAAGCTGGGAGTGGGGTGGAGGGCAAGGGACAGGTGAATAACAGAGCTGTGGCTGGGCACTGCCCTGGAGAAGCTCACAGCACTGGAGTCCCAGGCAGGGTACTGCTCTGGGGAAGCTCACAGCGCTGGAGTCCCAGGCGGGGCACTGCCCTGGGGAAGCTCACAGCGCTGGAGTCCCAGGCGGGGCACTGCCCTGGGGAAGCTCGCTGCACTGGTGTTCTGAGTGGGGCACTGCCCTGGGGAAGCTCTTAGTGCCTGGAGTCCCCAGCTGGGTGCTGACAGGGCTGCCTCAGCCCCCTGCCCCAAGAGCTCCTACCAGCTTCCGGGCTGGTGCCTGAGCAGGATCCCAGGACAGGCGAGTCAGCAGGTAACATAGCCCCAGCGCTGACAGCAGCGCATCCCAGAGCACTGGAGGAGGGACTGTGGCTGGCCCATGCCTCCCAGAGAATGCCACAGCTGGAACTGGGACGCTCCAGCCTCCTGCAGGGCCAGGCTGGGCTGAGGTTCAGGGGCTGGTATCATAAGCCTTTCTCCCAAATCTGGACCTTAGCGTCCAAAATCTGGGTGCTTAGCATGAACCTCCAAGCTTAATTACAAGCTTGGATCTTATCTCGCTGCCACCAGACAGGAATTACAGCGCCTG
>NC_133779.1:6273330-6286136 GCF_003597395.2 Chelonoidis abingdonii
CCAGACCCAAGACAAAGAAGACCCACAAATTCCCTCCCTTAAGCTTTTAAAAAATCCGGTTTCCTGATTGGTCCTCTTGTCAGGTGTTTGGGTCCCTTTGTTAACCCTTTACAGGTAAAAGAAACATTAACCCTTAGCTATCTATTTATGACAGCTGGTTATACAGATATCCCTCACCCAGTGCTGTAATGCAAACACCTCTGGGGTGGGGCATGGGCAGTGGTTATATGGGGATCCCCCACCCAGTGCTGCAATGCAGCCACCTCTGGGGTGGGCTGTGGGGGCTGGTTACAGAGGTATCCCTCACCCAGTGCTATAATGCAAACAAACACCTCTGGGGTGGAGCACGGGAAGTGGTTATATGGGGATGCCTTGCCCAGTGCTCTAATGCAGCCGCCTCTGGGCTGGGGCGCGGGGGCGGGTTATAGAGGGAGCCTTCTAGTGCTGTAATGCAGCCACCTCTGGGGTGGGGTGTAAGGGCTAGTTATACAGGGATCCCTCGCCCAGTGCTGTAATGCAGCCACCTCTGGGGTGGTGTGCAGGGGGTGCTACACAGCCGTGCAGTGCTGAAGAACGGGGTGTATCCGAGTGATCCCGCAGGGGAAGGGGGTTGTAGTTAGCAGAATCCATCACAGCTGGAGTCAGCCCAGCATTCTGGGGTTCACACTGACCCCTGAATGAGACACCACTGGTCTGTAATAACCACCAGGGCTGGGGGCTTCTCTTGTATAGCTTAGCCTGGAACCCCTCTAGAGCCGCACTGGGGTCAGCAAACACTGTCCCGTTCTTGCAGCACAGCGCCCCCTAGTGCCACACTGGGGCATTGGGGTCAGCACTGACTTGGGGGGTAGCGCCCCTAGTGAGCCCCCACCCCCACAGTGCATCTCCCTGTCTTTGCCTGGAGGGATCCGACAACCTGAGGGGTTGGGGGGAGGAAGCTGAGCAAGGCTTCCATTGCTTCTTCCCCACTGGCCCGTCCTGATGCCCCATGGCCCTGGCGGCAGAGGCTGGGGATTGTCCATTGACAGGGTCCCTGAGCCCTGCCAGTCACTCCGGCTCTGGGTACCCTGGCCCAGGGCCCTGGGGCCTGGTTGGCAGGTTCCATGGGTGGAATTGGGGGTCGGGGCTGAGACACACACAGCTGCAGGCTGCCTGTGGGGTCAAACTAGGGACTCCATACTACAGAGAACAAGGTCTCACTGTCAGGAGTGGGGGGCTGGGACGGAGCCAGGACTCCTGGGTCCTATCCTCAGACATACCCCAAATTGCTGTTCACCTTAAGCGAATCCCTTCCCCACTCAGTGCTTCAGTTTCCCCTCTGTGCAATGGGGAGAGTGACCCTGACTTGCTTGGTTACTGTGGTCAGGGAGAAAGAGTGGGGAGCGGTGCTGGGAGGTAGGGTGCAGGGCTCAGCTCCTCATTTCGGGGTGTGTGTGTGTGTCAAGTTCAGTACCAAAAATTCAGGCGGCTAGAGTCAGTGGCCACTACTGAAGATGTTGACCAGAGTCATAGTGTCTGGGCCAAAGCTGGGAATGGAACCCAGGAGTCCTGGCTCCCCCCCGCTCTGACCACTGCACCCCACTCCCCTCCCAGAGGAGGGGCAGAACCCAGGAGTCCTGGCTCCTATCCTGTGCTTTAGGCATTGGATCATCCTCCCCCCTCCAGCTATTACCTGCCCCCCACCACTGCCAGTCGGCACCATCCCTCCCATCCCTGGTGCGGCCGGCACCCCTGCAGGACAGGAAGGGGGATGGGTGATGGGAGGCAGCAGCTGGCATTCGCTGGCTATAAATAGCCCCCGGGCTCCCCCCCTTGCACAGCCCCCAGCCCCCACCCGGAGACGGTGTGCCGAGGCGACGGGACCCTCGCACCGCGCTGCAGGCAAAGGGCTCGCGATGGGCAGCGCAGGTTAGAGATGCCCCATTGCGGGGGTGTGTGTGTGGGCATCACAGGGCTGAGGATGGTTGGGGGCATTGGGGGGCTGCGCTCAGACAGGGATTGGGGCTGGGTCATTCCTGGGGGCCAGGGAGTGGCTGGGGGGACATTGCGGCCAGGGCTGGGCTGTGAGAGCGGGGTGGCCGGAGGCTCTGGGGGGGCTGGGATCAGATCTGGGGGGTCACAGTGATTGCTGGGGGGGGCCCAATCCTCAGGGCTGTGACCGCGCCCCCCCCCCCACACACACACACTCCATGCCTGTGAGCAACGTGTCCCCAGGCTGGCACTTGGGCCTGTCAGTTACCAGGTGGGGGAGGGGGAGCGGCACCATCCAGACAGCTGCAGACCGGCAGCTAAACTTAGCCAGGAGCCGCCCACAAAGGGGTGACCCCACCCAACCCCCTGGGAAGCAAGGCCCCCCAGTACCATTTAAAGGGGCAGGGCTGGAGGTGGCACTTAGCCGGATGGGGAATGGGGATGGGGAACAGGGTATCCCCAGCTCCTGAGCGTCTCGTGTTACAGAGAGTGGCATCTGCCAGGGGAGGAGGGGGAGGAATAAGGGCACTGGGAACATGCATGGAGTGGGGAGTGATGCGGCACGGGAGGGGTGTGGGTACTGATGGGGGACAGTATGTGGCACGCCCAGAGGGGTGGACGCTGCCATGTGCAGCCTTTCAGGGAGAGAAGCGTTACCACGGCATAAGCAGGGCCAGCAGCTGGGGCACTATCATGTCTTGAACATTGCGTGGGGTGAGGCTGAGCATGAGGAGACACTGAGGGGGGTGGTGTTGGGCACTAGATGTGCAGGGGCGCTGAGATGGCCCTTCTGGGGTTTGGCACTGTGGAGTGCTGAGATGCGGGCACTGCAGAGGGCTCTGGCACTACAGGGGGCACTGAGGTGTGGGTCCTGCAGAGGGTGCTGAGATGTGGGCCTTGCTTAGGGAATTGGCACTGGAGAGGGCTCTGGCACTGCCGGAGGTGCTGAGACATAGGCATTGCAGGGGAACTGAGGTGTGGGCACTGCAGGGGGTACTGGCACTGCAGGGGGTGCTGAGATGTGGGCACTGGCTGTGCAGGAGGTGCTGAGATGTGAGCACTGCAGAGGTCACTGGCCCTGCAAGGGGTGCTGATATGTAGGCACTGCCGAGGTTCTGTGATGTGGGCACTGCAGAGGGAACTGGCTCTGCAGGAGGCACTGAGATGTGGGCACTGGCTGTGCAGGATGTGCTGAGATGTGGGCACTGCTGAGGTTCTCTGGTGTGGGCACTGCAAAGGGAACTGGCTTTGCAGGAGGCACTGAGATGTGGGCACTGCAGGGGCACTGGCTCTGTTGGGGGGGGGGCAGTCTCCCGTATCTTGCCCCAGTGGGTCCCGGTTTCAGAGCAGATGTGGGTTAGAGGGTTTTCCTTTCATCCTCTCCTCTGCTCCTTGTCACGCAGACAGCAGGCAGCAAAAGACCAGAAGTGCGAAGCACAGACAATGGGATGTTTATTGGGTTAGTTTCCAAGAAAGCACATTCCGAAGTCCTTCACACCAGTCGAGCTTCTCTCTATATGCAGATTGAGCCT
This sequence comes from Chelonoidis abingdonii, assembly GCF_003597395.2. Taxonomy (NCBI): domain Eukaryota; kingdom Metazoa; phylum Chordata; order Testudines; family Testudinidae; genus Chelonoidis; species Chelonoidis abingdonii. The sequence goes on from NC_133779.1 coordinate 6,276,834, forward strand.
TTACCCCACGTCCCCCTTGCCGGCTCCGATGCCGCAGAGCATTTACCACGCATCCCCCTTGCCGGCTCCGACACTGCAGAGCGTTTACCCCACGTCCCCCTGCCCAACTCCAATGCTGCAGACCGTTTACCCCACGTCCCCCTGCCCAGCTCCAACGCTGCAGAGCCTTGCCTGTGTCCCTGTTCCCGTCCCCCCCATTTAGCAAACATGATTCCAATTCCCCTTCCTCTTCCTGTTTGACCCATTTATATAGTGATATTCTACACCTTAATCCAGGGGTAGGCAAACTATGGCACCCGTGCCGAAGGCGGCACCCGAGCTGATTTTCAGTGGCACTCACACTGCCCAGGTCCTGGCCACTGGTCCGGGGGGTGGGGGGGCTCTGCATTTTAATTTAATTTTAAATGAAGCTTCTTAAACATTTTAAAAACTTTACATACAACAATAGTTTAGTTATATATTATAGACTTATAGAAAGAGACCTTCGAGAAAGGTTAAAATGTATGACTGGCCCGCCAACCCTTAAATCAGAACGGATAAATGAAGACTTGGCACACCGCTTCTGAAAGGTTGCCGACCTGCCTTAACCAATCATTCTACTGAAATTCAACTGACCAATCCTAACATATTGTAACATAATTCTCCAACCAATTATATCTCACTACCCTAATTAACTTGCACCCAGCAAAATTAATTATACAGCCGACAGAAACAATTAGAGAACCAGACTGATTAACGATAGAAAAGTGGGGGCCATAAAGATAAAACGATACAGAAATGATGGTTTCACAACCACTGGTGTGTGATTTCTTGCCAGACCGGATGCTTTCAAACTACGTTTTCTTAACCATCTTAAGATCTTTTTCTTTATCTGGCGGTGATGGGCACTATCAGGACAGGATCTGGTTTGGGATGTGAGGATGTGACCCTAAGCTTATGGTTGCCCCCTACGAACAAGGCCTCGGACTATCCTAGTGAGAGACGGCCCCTACACAGGGGGACTGTGATTTTGATTCTTTGTTTTATATCTCGATAACTAACTAAGTGCTAAAAATACACCAAAGTTCTATAGTCTAAGGGAGTCTCCCATATCTGGCCCTGGTGGGTCCTGGTTTCAGAGCTGGTGTGGGATGCCTGGCCCAGTTTCAGACCCCCTGTGGGATGGGAGCCCAGAGCAGATGGCGCCTTGACTCCCCCTGCCCCCTTATTCTTTTTCCCCAAGTGTATCCTATAGCCTGGCCTGTGGGGAGGCCTGGAACAACCCAGTCAGGGCTGGCATGGCCCCAGGGTGCCCACAGGCCCTCGGGACCCCCTTCAGGGGTGGGCATTGCATCTGGGCTAAGCAGCAGCTGCCAGGGTCTGTCACCCCCTCCCCTCCAGTCTGTGCCCGCAGCCCTCCTTCAGAGTGCCTCTCCCAGGGCTGTGCCCACCCTGGGCCCCATAGCAGAGCCCCGGACCCTATGGGGGCCTCGACCCATTCCCAGATCCCTGTGGCTGTACCCAGTGAAGCTCCCGAGGCCTCAGGCCCACTGCAGAGCCCAGCCCCAGGACACCCCCCAGGCACCGCCAGCGACCCAGTCACAGCCTCCCCGACTCCGCCCTGCTGCTGCAGGTCAGGCGCCTGCTGGGGGGGATGGTCTCAGGGTCCCATCCTCCCCCCAGCACCTGCTGCCGGCACCGTGCCCCACAGACCAGGTGTGGCTGAGGGTCCCTCCTGGCCTGGCGCTGCTGGGGAGAACCCCAGCAACCATCCAGGCCTGAGTCTGGCTGGCTGGGCCCTGCTGGCGGCTCGTGCCCTGGCCAGGCGCTGCAATATCCAGGGCGTGGGGGACTGATGGGGGCACGGGCTGGAGGGTCTGTGCCTGGGAGCTGCGCACTCACTGCATTGGGCTGATCATTGTCCTGGCCCAGCAGGAGATGCAGCCAGGGACCCAAGCTTGGGTAAGGGGTGTCAAGCCCGGGAGAGGGGGGACTGAGCCGGGTGTCCCCAGGTCAGGGTGGGAGGGTTCCCTGAGGAGCCAGGTGGGGGGAGGAGGTCCTGAGGGACTGAGCGGGACGTCCCCAGGTGGGTAGGGGATTCCTTGAGAGGCCAGATGGAGGGAGGGGGTCCTGAGGGATGGAGCCAAAGTCCCCAGGTGGAAGGGGTTCCTGAGGGGTCTGGTGGGGAGAGGGGGTGCTCAGGGATGGACCTGGGTGTCCCCAGGTGGAGGGGGTTCCTGAGGGGTCTGGTGGGGAGAAGGGGTGCTCAGGGATGGAGCTGGGTGTCCCCAGGTGGAGGGGGTTCCTGAGGGGTCTGGTGGGGAGGGGGGTCCTCGGATGGAGCTGGGGGTCCCCGGGGGGCCAGGTGGGGGGATGGATCCTGAGGGACGGGGACAGGGGGAGCCCCAGACTGTGGACACGTCTGGCTCCAGGCCCCCCCGTCACACCCCGCTACCGCTCTCCCCTGCAGTGGCGGACCTGGTGTACTGGCGGGACACCCGCACCTCGGCGCTCGTCTTCACCGGCGTCATGGTGACTCTGCTGAGCCTGCTGCACTTCAGCATCGTCAGTGTAGGCTCCTACGGCGCCCTGGCCGTGCTGGGCATCACCATCACCCTGCGGCTGGGCCGCAAGGGGCTGCAGGCCCTGCGCCGCTCCGACGGCACCAACCCCTTCCAGTGAGTGTGAGCCCGGGGCCCTGCCATGGAGTGCGACCCCCCCCGGTGCCTTGCCAGAGAGTGCGACCCTCCTGGGGCCCCGCCAAGGAGTGCAACCCCCCCGCAGTGCCTTGCCAGGGAGTGTGACCCCACCCCGGTGCCTTGCCAGGAAGTGCGACCCTCCCAGGGTCCCCGCCAATGAGTGCGACCCCCCCCACCCTGGTGCCTTGCCAGGGAGTGCGACCCCCACCCCGGTGCCTTCCCAGGGAGCGTGACCCTCCCAAGCCCTCTGCCAGGGAGTGTGACCCCCACCCAGTCCCTCTGCCAGGGAATGCAACTCCCCTCTGCTGGGGCCCTGCCAGGGATTGTGACCCCCCCCACCACGCCCTCTGCCAGGGAGTGTGATTCAACCACACACCCTTCCCCCTTTCAGTGAGTATCCCTATCCTGACATCCTCCTTCCAGAGAGTCCCCATAGTCCCCCAGCACACCACTGGCCAACCCCCCAATCCTCTCCCCTTCAAGTGAATGATCCCCCCAACCAGGGCTGACCAGGGGAAGGGGCAATTCCCCCCCCCCCAAGAATATATTATTCTATAGTATTGCAACTTTTCTTTATGGAAGGGGGCCCCGAAATTGCTTTGCCCCAGCACTCCTGAATCCTCTGAGCGGCCCTGCCCCCCACAACCTCCCATCCTCCTAGCCAGAGATTAACTCTCAGAGCCTCCCCTCTCTAGTGGGTCTAACCCCTCCCAGACTCCCACTTCAATGAGTACCCCCTCCCCCTTCCAGTGAATTCCTCCCTCAGCAGCCACCCAACTATGCCAGAAGGGGGCACTGTGGGGACCAGGGCAAGGTGCTGGCTGCGTGGGGAGCCCCCAGCTATGCCAGTTCCAGCCTCTCCCTGCAGGGGGCGCTGTGGGGAGCAGGGTGGGAGCAGCTCCCGGCTATGCCAGTCCCAGCCTCTCCCTGCAGGTGGTGCTGCAGGGACAGGGTGGGAGCAGCTCCTGGCTATGCCAGTTCCAGCCTCTCCCTGCAGGTGGTGCTGCGGGGACAGGGTGGGAGCAGCTCCTGGCTATGTCAGTCCCAGCCATTCCCTGCAGGGGGCGCTGTGGGGAGCAAGGTGGGAGCAGCTCCTGGCTATGCCAGTCCCAGCCTCTCCCTGCAGGGGGCGCTGTAGGGACAGGGTGGGAGCAGCTCCTGGCTATGCCAGTCCCAGCCTCTCCCTGCAGGGGGCGCTGCGGGGAGCATGACGGGGTGCTGGCAGTGTGTGGAGCTCCCGGCTACACCATCCTTGGCCTCTCCCAGGGGATGCTGTGGGGTGTTGTGTGGGTGCTGGGCTGGGGTCCCTCCCACTCGCTAACCCCCTGCCCCCATGTGCTCAGGGCTCAGCTGGACGCAGACTTGCCGCTGTCCCAGGAGCAGCTGGAGCGCCTCGCCACGCAGCTCAGCCGGGACATCCTGGCGGCCGCCCACACCCTGCGCCGCCTCTTCCTAGTAGAGGATCTGGTGGACTCGATCAAGGTGGGTGCTGCCCCTCCCTCCCCCCGAAGGGTCACCCCAGCTCACTGTCCCTGCTGGTGTAGGGGCCCTTGGGCCCCCTGTGAGCATCCTGGAGTGGGAGTGGGAGAAGTGTTGACCTCTGTTTACCCCCCCTCTCATGGGAACAGGGGCACAGCAGGGGAGGGTTCCCACCCCCTGTTACATGCTTCCCTTGGCTGTTAGAGAGTCATGGGGGGACAGGTGGTACCTACCCCTGGGTCTGGCAGGAGAGAGCAGGAACTGGGGGGATAGTCAGCAATGTGAGGACTCCTTTCCATGGGGGTGGGGGCAGTGATTAGCAGTGGGTTGTGGGGAGCGAGCAAAGGGCCCCCCATGCTTGCTGGAGGGGGATGCCCACTCTGCAGAGTTATGGGGGTGCAGGGGGAGCCAGAGCCTGAGGCTGGGGACATGGCCCAGCAATGCCCAGGGCGTGTGGCCAGTAGGGTGGCAGACAGGTGACGGCCACGCCAGGTGGGTGGGGCCGGTGGGGAGGCGGCCAGGTGATGGCCAGGCCATGTGGCTGGGGCTAGGGCTGGTGCAGGGCGGGTGCCAGGCCAGGGCACCAGGAAGACGCAGGCACCGCCCGAGCCCCAGGGGGCCACACACTCACAGCTGGCCCTGAGGCACCAGAACCAGACCCCATGGCTTCGCCCGCAGGGATCAGGCCTCCAGCTGCCCTCCCCACGCCCCTGCCTGAGCCGGAGGGTTCTGGGGCTGCTCCCGCTCTGGCACTCAGGCTCAGCGCTGAGCCAGCTGAGGCCGGTCACTCCTCACTCCTCATGGGCTTTGACCCTGCTGGTTCCCTGCGGCAGGCTGAGCTGTGTTTCCGATCCCAGCGCTGGCCGATCTGCGCACAGCCCTCCCCTGCCCCTGCTGGCGGGCAGCGACCCTCCTGCTACTGCAGCACCTGGACCCTGGGACTCTGAGAGTTGGATTTAGGGTTGCCAACTTTCTAATCTCACAAAAATCGAACACCTTTGCCCCGCCCCCTGCCTCAAGGTCCCGCCCTTTCTCAGAGGCCACACCCCCTGCCCACTCCATCCCCCACCCATCGCTTGCACTCACTTTCACTGGGCTGGGGCAGGGGGCTTTGAGGTGGGGCCGGGAAGGAGGGATCTGGTGTATAGGAAGGGGCTCCAGGCTGGGGCTGGGAATTGGGGTTGGGAGGGGGTGAGGGCTCCAGCTGGGAGTGCAGGCTCTGAGGTGGGGCTGGGGATGAGGAGTTGCGGGGGGGTGTCTGGGGCTGAGGGATTTGGAGTGTGGGAGGGGGCTGCGTGTTGAGGCAGGGGATTGGGCTGGGGAACGGGGGAGGGCTCTGGGTGCAGGCTGTGGGGTGGGGCTGGGGATGAGAAGTTTGGGGTACAAGAGGGAGCTCCAGGCTGGAGAGTGGGGCCAAGGGATTTAGAGTGTGGGAGGGGCTGCAGGTTGAGTCAGGAGGTTGTGGTTGAGGGGAGGTGAGGGCTCTGGGCTGGGGGTGCGGGCTCTGGAGTGGGCTGGGGATGAGGAGTCTTGGGGGTGTGGGTGTGTCTGGGTGTTGGGGCCGAGGGATTTGAATTGTGGGAGAGGGCTGCGGGTTCAGGCAGGGGGTTGGGGTTTGGGGGGAGGGCTGTCAGCTGGGGTTGTGGGCTCTGCGCGTGGGGCTGGGATGTGGGTTGGGGTTGCAGAGGGCTTGGTTTGGGAGCAGGCTCAGGACTGGGGCAGGGGTTGCTCCGGTTTGGGTTTTGCGGGCTTACCTTGGGAGCTCACTGCGTCAGCGCGCATCAGAGGAGACTCAGGCCTGTTCCTCTCTCGCGCTGTGCCCAGAACGACCGCAGGCGGTTCTAGGCTGGGGGCAGGGCCAGGAGGACTCCACGCGCTGCTCTCGCCCGATGGTACACCTCTCCCAGCTCCCATTGTCCGTGGTTCTCAGCATCGGCAGTGCAGAGCTGGTCTTGGGTTGGCATGGGCCATGGCACGGAGCCCCAGGACACCCCTGCCTAGGAGCCGAACCTCCTGGTGTTCTGGGGTGCAAGCGCACCCAAAATTTCTGAGCGAAAGCCACTGCGAGCGCAGGCCTAGTAGGGCTTATGTACCTAACTGCGTGACACAGGTTGATGGGTAGGGTTTCTGGCTTTGCCTTTGCCCCTCGCCCGCCACCGGCATGAGCTGGGTTATTAAACGGGTCTGACTAGAGGCGTCATATGCGTGCCTTTTATATCTGACCTGCTGTTCTGGAATGATTCCTGTTGGTTCCTGTTCCTTAGCATCTCCTGGCAGGGAGCAGGCCAGGGGGGGCGGGGCTTGCCAGCTTGAAGAAGTGCCCTCGAGGACCAGAGTGGTCAAACTGCGCTGGCCCATGGCTGGTTGATCTGTGGGTCTCAGGCGTCAGATCATGATTAGCCTATGGCCCAACCCACAGAGCTGGCAGTGGAATTGATGACCATTTGCCAGGGCACCTGCACCAATAGCACCTGCCAACTTCCCTGGTCGCGCGCTGGGGCAGGGGATCCCGCATGGTCTGACTGAGCGCGAAACCAGGCCGGGCTCTTCCTCCCATTTTTGAATTTTTGAGGGAAGAGGGAGAGAGGGCACACTTTTCGCCCGCGGCTACCTCAATAACGCGTCTTAGAGGGGCTCGCGCGGCCAGTTAGGCATAAAGCCCCCTGGGTGGAGTGGGGGGAACGGGAGGAGCCCACCTCGGCGTTGCTGCCGCGCTCCTCTCCTATCGCATGGCTGCAGTTCGCCTTCCTGTTCTATATCTCACCGTACGTGACGGGGCCGTGTTCAGACGGTGACTCGCTGCTCATCCTGATTAGGTAACTGGCAGGTTTAGAGGGCGTAGGCGGGTAGGCGGGTGGGGTGGGGCCTGTACCAGCCGTCTTGGTAGGCAGTAGGGGTCTTTTTCCTGAAGCCTAGAGAATTACCTTCAGTAGGCGGCTGGCTGTGGGGGCTTCCCCCAGCAGGGGGAGCTGGGAGCAGCGGGGTATGTGTGTGTCTGACCTGTCCCTTTCTGCCCCCAGGTGTGATAAGTGCATTTACTTTCCCCCTGCTCTACCGGCAGCACCAGGTGAGTGGCTGGGGGGTGGCTCAGGGCCACGTGCACCATCGGGATGGGCTAGCGGGGCCAGCACCCCTGAGCTCACAGGCTGCTGCTGGCGGCTGTGCACCCCCAGGAGCTGTCTGGCTCTACGCCCGGCCTAGGGCAGGAGAGAGAGAAAGACGGCGCCCCCTAGAGGGGAAAGGCCCCATGTCCCATTCCCTACCCCACTGAGCTAGGGAGTCCCCTGCCCTGGGGCCGGCTGGGATCCAGCACACCCTAGAGGGGAAAGGCCCCATGTCCCATTCCCTGCCCCCTGGACCAGCCAGTTCCCATCCTGGGGCTGGGTGGGAGCTGGTGCCCCCTAGAGGGGAAAGGCCCCATGTCCCATTCATGGAATCAGAGACAATTAGGGTTCAAAGAGACCCCAGGAGGTTCTAGTCCAAACCCCTGCTCAAAGCAGCACCAACCCCAACCTTCCCTGGAGCTCTCACTTTTGTTCAGGGATCCCCAGAGGCATCGGGGGGGACCCCAGGCAGCGACTTCCAGCTCTCCAGGGGCCCTGTAGCTGCGCGATGGTCTCTGGTGGGGGCAGTTGCCCAAACCCCCCTCCTCGTTTACCTCTCACTTCATCTGTTCCAGGCACAGATCGACCAGTACGTGGGGTTGGTGAGGAACCAGCTGAGTAACCTCAGAGCCAAGTAAGGGCCCCCCGCCCTCCTCGTGTCTGCCATAGGGGGAGGGGACAAGCTCCTGGCTCTGCCAGGAGCCACACGGGCCACAGCTCATCATCAACCAGGCAGCCGTAGTGACCCCACAACGCAGCCCAGAGATGACACATCCTGCAGTGTGGCACTCCCTGCTAAGACCCCTGACCCCCTTCCGTCAGTGCGGCGCCCTCCGCCAAGCCCCCAGCCCCCCTCTTGTCGGTGCAGTGCCCCCCCAAGCTTCACGTCCCCCTCCCATCTGTGCAGCGCCCCCTCCTGTCAGCCGCCGAGCCCTCAGCCCCCCTCCTGTCAGCAGACCCCCCCCACTGAGCCTCCTGCCCCACGCCCATCAGCAGAGTGCCCCCTGCCAAGCCCCCCGCCCATCGGCACGGTGCCCCCCGCCAAGCCTCCAGTCCCCGTAGTGTGGCACACCCTGCCGAGCATCCCCACCCCACAGCTGCAGCACAGCACCCTTCCCATAGTTCAGTTCTGGGCTCAGCCCTGACGGCAGGGGGTGACTTCCTGCAGCACGGCCTCCCCACAGTATTTCCCTGCAGGGGTGCTGGGTTCAAGGCCCTCCAGTGACTCCTTTGCCTGTCAAGCCTGGCCCAGCCCAGGCAACCTGCGGGGTGTGAGCGTGCTCCCCTCTAGGGGCTGGTCCTGGGGGCTGAGTGCCAGGGGGTCAGACCTGGGGAGATGGGGCTGGAGCATGGGTAACCTGCCCTGTGGCTGCCCTGCCACGCGTGGGTGCCAAAGAGGGGGGAAGAGGCTCCAGCCCGGGCCAGGGGGGATTAAACCACCGTGGTGATGTTTCTCTTTCTCTCCTTTAGGATTCAGGCCAAGCTCCCAAGTGCCAAAGCGAAGCCAGAATGAGCGACTGCCCTGGTCTGACTCACAGCAACGATGCCCCTGCTCTCCCCCCACCCGCCTGCCACCCTCACCCCAGAACCACCCCCACTGGTGACACCCCCCCACCCCAGGGAAAAGGGCCAGGGCCCCTCTCCTGATCAGGAAGCTGCCTACAGCTCAGCCCCTGCGCTGCCGCCCTGGCCCTGCATGTTGTGGGGCTGGGGCAGGAGGCAGCTCCCCGCACATTCAGGGCTCTGGGGGTGACTGAGAAGGGCTCCCGCCATTCGGCCACCACCCTGCCATAACAGGAGACTCCTGCATGCCACCCTCCTGCTGGGCCCTGCCTGCTTCTAAGCCGCAGCCCCAGCATGAGCCCGGCAAGGCCTGGCCCTGTGGAGTGGGAGTGGGGAAGGGGCAGACCCCTGGCTTCTCAGGGCTGGAGGGGTCTGGTTTCCCGGGGGGCTCAGACCCAAGTGAATTTAGGGTCTGTGATTGGCTGGGAGGTCAGGGGCTGGCAGCCTGTTGTGTCCGAGCCCCCCCCCCTGCTGTTTTT
>NC_133779.1:6290426-6320602 GCF_003597395.2 Chelonoidis abingdonii
AGGCAGAGAATGCAGCCCCCTCCTGCTGCAGCCCCCTTCTGCTCACAGCTTCCTGGCTGGCTAGTGCGGCCCAGCCCTGCCCAGCTCGGCTCCTATCTCCATGAACCTGGGCCTTCCCACACCCAGGACTGGCCAGGGAACGAACTGACCTCATCTCAGGCCTTTGTTAACCCTCTCACAGCTGGGGTGGAGTGCATGCCCGTCACACACCCTGCCGCAGGACTAGCCCGTGGGGGAAGATGCCCTCTGCAGGGCATCTCATTTCTGCTCCAGGTTACCTGCCACTAGATGCCCTTGTCCATTTTCTTCCCTCATGCCCGGTGCTGCTTCCGCAGGAACTCTTGGGCCTCTGCTGGCAAGGCCTGGGCTGCAATGACTAGTGTCACCCGACTCCTCCACTGCCACTACCCACACCCGTCCCAGCCGGGGCTGAGTGCCTACCGGGGCCAGTCCTGTGTCTGGGCCGGGCCCAATCGCAGCCTGTCTCGACCACCCTCTGTGACCTCTGAGCGGCTGCAGGGTGAATTGTGAGATCTGTGGGCGTCACCACCACTTCCACCTTGTCTGCCTCCTGCCCGGTCCTGCGGCATGCCACCCCTCCGGCCCCTTGGGGTCCGCACCGCAATGGGAGGTTAAACTGTACTGTACGGTTCTGCCACCAGGTGGCACAGCGCACCCAGACCTTATTTCAGCAAACCTGGCAGAGCATTAAAGGGTCTTAGAGTTGGGGTCTGTCTATGAGGGACACCCTGTAGCCCATCCGTATCCACACAGGAGCCTGCCTGGAGGGTCTCTGGGAATCACGTCCTGTAGCCCGTCCGAATCTGCACAGGAGCCTGCCTTGGGGGTGTCTCTGGGAATCACGCCCTGTAGCCCATCCATATCCACACAGGAGCCTGCCCTGGGGGTGTCTCTGGGAATCACGTCCTGTAGCCCATCCATATCCACACAGGAGCCTGCCTGGAGGGTCTCTGGGAATCACGCCCTGTAGCCCGTCCGAATCTGCACAGGAGCCTGCCCTGGGGGTGTCTCTGGGAATCACGTCCTGTAGCCTGTCCATATCCACACAGGAGCCTGCCCTGGGGGTGTCTCTGGGAATCACGTCCTGTAGCCCGTCCGTATCCACACAGGAGCCTGCCCTGGGGAGTCTCTGGGAATCACGTCCTGTAGCCCTTCTGAATCTGCACAGGAGCCTGCCCTGGGGGGCGTTTCCGGGAGCAGGGTCTGCTTTAGGAAGTGTGGGGCCCAATTCGAATAGTTTCAACAGGGCCCTGGCGGGGGTGACTCACCTGGTGGCGCTCTGGGTCTTCCGCAGCACTGAAGGACCCGCCGCCAAAGACCCAGAGCACCACCATGTGAGTAAAAAAGAGCCTCTTTGTGTCTAGTTCAGGGAATGGGGCTCTTGCTGCATCAGGTGCCCCCTCGCTGTTCGCTCTGCAACAGCCTTACTCCCAGGCACTCAGCCCTCCAGCCAATGCAACAATTAGTCCACCCCTTCTGGAGTTACAGAGTCCAGAGGACACCTGGCCAAAGGCTGTCTCCATACAGTACTCAGTCCCTCCTCAGACTCAGGGCCACTATCCCCATGGCCAGCAGGGGAGCCCAGGCCCACCTGCAACCCTGGGTTCCAGCCCAGAAACCCTACAATGAGTAGCCCAGGTGTGCTCAGTCCTAGGGTTGCCAGGATGACTGGAAAGTCTGGTCAAAAGGAGACCCATGAAGTGTCCAGTCAGTTATGTTGGCTAGACACCAAATGTCCAGTTCCCATAGTAACTGCCATTGGCCTCTGCAACCAGGAGGGCAGGAAGAGCAGCTGCTGGAGGAGGAGGGATCCTGACAGTGCCTGGCATTTGAGAAGCAGGATCAGTGGTTGGGTTTACCTACCGTGAGAGTCCATCCCACCTTCTCAGCCTCCCAGGGCCTCGGCTCTCTCTCCATCATGCCCCAATTGGGCAGGCAGGTAAGCTCTGCATCAGCTCCTCCCAACCCAGCTCTGCAGCCAACAGGGGAGTCCTGGTGTTACCCGCACAAAATTCTGTTACTTGCACGTTCCAGGAGCACCCTCCTTTACTCAGTTCCTAGGACTCCAGGCATAACCTTACACTCTGCAGGTTTGTGATTTATTAGCAAACAGGATGCACATATTACACATACAGTGCTCACCACTCCCAATAAGGCAGATGAACTTTTCTTCATGGTCAGTGAGGATCAGATCATCTGGGGGACTTCCACTTTTGCAGTGTGGTTAGCAGGGTGTGGCAGTCTAGCAGCTCTATTCTTCAGGCTGTATCCTAGAACCAGCTCCCAAAAAACTTCCTTTTGGACCCCTGTTTATATAGTGAAACTTGAGTCCTGCTTAGCTATACTTTAACCAATCAGTTAAAGGGCAGTAGAGAGGTCCTCCAAGCTGCCTAGAGTGGCTGTGTGGGATGCAGCCAATCAGGGCCCAGCAGGTCAGTATAAAAAGGGCTGCAGGGCCAATATGAGTTCAGTTTCTTGCTGCAGCTGGAGGAGAGTAGTGGTTCTTGTTCTCAGGAGCCCTTCCCTAAGTAGCCAAACAGCTGTTTGGTGGCACCCCTGATTAGCTGATATGGGGTGCCCTCAAATAGCTGTGGTTGGTGGGTGCTGACTGAGCCCCTATTATTTATTTTTTTCCATGGGTGGCCCAGCCACAGAGCACCCTGGAGTCAGCACCTATGGCATGACTTGCTTTTGACCAATCCATGTTGGCTATAACTCATCACTGAATTATCCTCCCAGTGTGAACAGGGTTTAATAATTTCTTCCAGGTATAGAGTTAGGCTGCCTGGTCTAGAATTCCTGGGGTCTTTTTTCCCCTTTGGAAGATAAGTACCATGTGTTTTCCCTTCTCCAGTCCTCTGGGACTTGACCCACCCTCAGGAGCTTTGCTAATGGTTCTGAGATGGCCACAGCCAGTTCCTTAAATTGCCCAGGGTGAATTTCATCTGGTAAAGGGATGGGGATGCAGAGGGTTCAAGGGGCTTAGGGATCTGGGGTGCAGTGGGTCACTTCCCAGCAGGGCCGTAACCCCAGTGGACAGATGGGGCTGGAGGCATAGAGACAGGGTCGCTCAGGAGGGCCGTGTCAGAGCAGGCAACTGAGCCCAGGTCTCCAGAGGCTGGTGACCAAAGGTAGAGGGGGCATTGATGTCCATCAGGGGCTGATCCTGAGTCCCAAGCTGGGCTTAGCCTGGACATTGGGTTGAGCTGGGGGTTGGGAGATGCTCCGTCTCTGCAGCTGATGGAGTATCCCAGCGGCTCCCTGGCTGGAATGATGCCCACCCAGGTGTCCTTTTCCACTGTGCGCTGGCTGCCCCCTCATCCACCTGCCAGGAATGGGCAGTGCCTCAGGTAGCTGGCATTCACCCTCATTGGAAGGTGCACCCCTAGACAGGGCTGAGGTGTGGGAAGGCCTGGGTCTCCCAGTCTGACACTGGGGGTCAGTGCAGGGGTGCCTCATCAGTTCTTTACATTGTCACTGAGCCCCTCATGGGGCTGATGGAAGAGGGGCCTTGAAAGCAGGTCCCCCCTAGAGCCTTGGCACCCGGATCACAAGAGTTGGGTGTCACACGGGGCAGCAAATGGGACAGCTGGGCATCCAGGCTGGGGGAGCCTCTGCCACGCCCTGCAAAGTGGGGCAGAAGCACTCATGGGAGTCTGCTCTGTCTCAGGTGGGGACTGAACCCCCCTTTCCCTGGAGATGAGTGTGTGCGTGTGTGTGTGTGAGAGAGAGGGAGAGAGAACGCTGGCTGCTCTCTGCACTCCCGATACCACCCATTAAGTGGCGACCTCACACCAGCCAATTCCCAACTCCTCTGTCACAGTGAGCAAAGTGTCACCCTCATGGGAGCGTCCTGGGGGTGGGGGCTGTCACTCACCCCTGACAGCACCTCCTTCAGTGGCTGCTTTCCTCCAAATGCCTCTTAGCAGTGCTAATCAAAGGGCAGTGGTGCCTAGTGGTTAGAGCAGGGGGCTGGGAGCCAGGACTTCTGGGTTCTACCCCCAGCTTGGGATGGGGAGGGGGGCCTAGTGGTTAGAGCAGGGGGGGTCTGAGTATCAGGATTCCAGGCTGTAGCTCCAGCTGTGACACTGAGCTTCAGTTTCCTCCTCTATACTATGGGAGCCATGGCACTGAGTGGGTGCTGCTGGCTGTTGGGTCCCGAGACTAACTGGAAGGGGTTGAGGTTTGGTTTTCCAGGCTGGGTTGTTTTACAAGTGGGTGGGTGGTTGGGTGGGAGGGTGCCCCTGCTGGGCTCTGCTGTCTCTGTGTGAAATAAACTCCTAAGCAAAACACCCTTTGGAAACACTTAAAAACCCTGTTTAGTTTTTCTGTCCAAAGCTATTTGTCAGATGTGACTGGAATTTGTAAATCATTTTGAGGTCCCTGAAAACTGCATTTTTCAGCAAAGTTGTTAGTTGCCCCCCAAATTCCCCTCCCGCATAGGGTGACCAGACAGCAAGTGTGAAAAATCGGGACAAGGGGGGTAGTAATAGGAGCCCATTTTAAAAAAAAGCCCCAACTATCAGGACTGTCCCTATAAAATCAGGACATCTGGTCACCCTACCCCCACAGCTCTGATAGATGGGCCCGTGAAACCCTCTCGCCTGGCCTTGTGTGTAACGCAGGGCATCACTTCTCACCCAGCCCCCCTGTACTGGGCCCAATCACTCAGGCTTGGCTGAAGCGTCTTCTGCAAAGGAGCCAGACTGGCCTGGGACCACCTGGAGATGGAGCCTCCACCCCTCCCTGGTGAACATCTGGGCCTTGGTCCCAGTGCAAACGTGTCGGGCTGCAGCCCCCGGCCCTGAGCTCTTGTCCTGCCTCGCCTGGGTCCAAGAGCCCTTCAAGCCCTGGTATTATTTCCTCACAAAGGTGCTTAGCCGGGCGATGGCTTCACCTCCCTTTGCTCAGCTAACCAGGCTGAGCTCTGCCTGTCGCGCCCGGCCAAGCCTGTTCTCTGGCCTCCAAGCACAGAGTCCCAGAGGTGGAGGGCGGGAAGGGACCGAGAGCACTCACTTAGTCCAGTCCCCTGCGCTCCAGGCAAGGCGGCTCACGACCTAAATCGGTTCAGCGACGCTGCCTTCCGGGGGCCCCCCCAGCAGCTGGTGGGACCCATAGATGTGACACAGCTGGGCTTTAGTATGGCTTTTGGCACGATGGCCCCTTGACATTCTCGTGACCTCACCAGGGAAATGAAGCCTAAGGGCCATTACGATAAAGCGGGTGAGCAACTGGTTGCAAAACCACCCTCAGTGGGTGACTGTCAGCCTGGGACGCAGTGCAGGTGGGTCCTGCAGGGCTCCGGCTGGGTGCAGTGCTCCCAGAGAGGGTGAGGGCTGACTGGGGAGTGTGTGTAACATGCTGCAGGCTGCACGGCGCTGGGAGGAGCCTGAAGCACCATGCAGAACCTCCTGAGACATTGGAGAATTGGTCGGGGGGGGGGGGGCAGAGGACAGGGCAGAGGGACGGCAAGGGAAGATGGGGGAGGGGCAATGGGGATGCAGAGCAGAGGGATAGGGCATGGGAGGGGGAGATGAGGGGCCAGAGGCTGGGCAGAGGAGACATGGGGAGGGGGCAGAGGGCTGGAGGCAGGAGAGGGGGAGGGGCCAGAGGCTAGGCAGGGGTAACATGGGGAGGGAGCAGAGGGCTGGAGGCAGGAGAGGGGGAGGGACCAGAGGCTGAGAAGGGGAGAGATGGGGACGGGGCAGAGGGCTGGAGGCAGGGGAGGGGGGACATAGGGGCAGGGGACAGGGGAGGGGCCAGAGGCTGGGGAGGGGAGACATGGGGAAGGAGCAGAGGGCTGGAGGCAGGAGAGGGGGGACATGGGGGGCAGAGGGCAGATGCTGGGCAGGGGAGACATGGGGAGGGGGCAGAGGGCTGGAGGCAGAGGAGGGGGAGGGGCCAGAGGNCAGAAAGCACTAATAAATCATCAGCCCTTCCTCCCCTCACCCCTTCATCAGGCCTCTGGGCAGCGTGGGCAGAACAGACCCACAAGGCGTTCTTCTCCATTAGCCTGCTACTCACCGGCATTGTCTGGCTGCCATGCAAGGCGTTGATGGCTGCTTGGGCCTCTGCATGTGAGGAGTATTTCACAAATGCACACCCTGCAAGAGGAGGGAGAGGAAAGAGAAGGGTTTTTAAAAACAGAGATCAGAAAGCAGCAGGCGGCTAACATGGGCAACGGCGGCCAGCGCAGGGTTCCGCGGGGCGGGGCGCCGGCCGGGCCCGGAATAGCTGCGCTGACGCGACTCCGGCCCAGCGCGCAACGGCCCCCGCGCTATTCCTGGCGCAGCCCGGTTAAAAATAGCAGCGAGCCCGAGGCCGGGCGATGACGGCAGCGGCGCAGGGGCTGAATCAGCGGCTGGAGGGTTTGGGGCTTTATCCCCCCTCCCAGTGCCTGGGCCCAGCAGCACCAGGGGGGTCATAAAGGGGGCTGGGAGCCAGGACTCCTGGGTTCCCTTCCTGGCTCTGGAGGGGAGGGGGGGTCTGGTAGGCTGTGGGGGGAGGCTGGAGCCAGGACTCCTGGGTTCTCTCCCTGGTTCTGGAGGGGAGAGGGGTCTGGTGGGCTATGGGAGGAGGCTGGAGCCACGACTCCTGGGTTCTCTCCCTGGCTCTGGAGGGGAGAGGAGTCTGGTGGGCTGTGGGAGGAGGCTGGAGTCAGGACTCCTGTGTTCTCTCCCTGGCTCTGGAGGGGAGGGGGGTCTGGTGGTTGGGAGGGCCCATAGGTCCAGGCTGGGTGATTTGAGGATGGCATTGGCAGTGGTTGTGGCTGATCAGAGGCGTTGTTCTGAATTTGGCTCCTTTTCAGGCTCTAGTGACCCATCTGCATTCCCCTCCCCACCAGCCCCAGCCTCAACAGAGCTGGAAAGTGAGTTTAACAGCACAGGGTGTGTTTTTGTTTTGTTTCTTTTAAAGAAAAAATGTGTGGGGTAGGTGAAGGAGAGTTAGGGGATAGGGGTGCAATGTGGGGACACATGGGTGTGAGGTGGGGTGAGGCAGGAGGTGGCAGTGGGTGGGGGTGAGGTGGATGTGGGGATGGAGGGTGAGGTGGAGATAGGTGGGGGTGAGGTGGCAATGGGTGGGTGTGAGGGTTGTGAGAAGGGGTGAGAGGATGGGTGGGGGAAGGGTTCTGAGGGGTTAGGGAGGATGGTTGGGGGTGAGGGATGTGAGGTGGGGTAAGGGGGATGGGTGGGGTGAGGGATGTGAGGGGGGATGGGTGAGGGTGAGGGATGTGAGGTGGGGTGAAGGGGGATGGGTGGCGATGAGGTGGGGGTGAGAGAGGATGGATGGGGGTGAGGTGGGTGAGGGATGTGAGGGGGTGAGGTGGAGAAGGGTAGGGGTGAAGAATGTGAGGTGGGGTGAAGGGGGATGGGTGGGGATGAGGTAGGGGGTGAGAGGGGGATGGATTGGGGGTGAGGGATGTGAGGTGGGGATGGGTGAGGCAGTTGAGGGAATGTGGGTGGAGGGATGTGAGGGTGTGATAACGGGGGGGTGCAGGAGGGAATGGGTCTGTGGGGGGAGCGCTCATTTTCATTGCTATCTAGTTTTGGAGCCTTTCCCAGCTTTTCTCCCCAGCCAGCCGGGCCGTTTGGTTGACAATCCCACTGAGGTCCAGAGGGAATCCTGTGACTCCAGCAGTCAGGGTTTTATGAAACATGCCGAGTGGCCGGCCCAGAAGGGCGTCTCTCCCCAAGCAGGCTGTTTCCTGCATCATGGGGCACATTTTTCCATTGTCTGATTGGCCGTCTGACAGGAAACTGAGCGGTAAGGGCCAGCTGACAGCCCATACCAAAGACATGGAGTCAGCCGCGAAGAGACAGGCTTGGGAGAAAGAGGGGTATTAACTGTGCTTAAATCCATGTGTGATCAGCCCAGGGGCCCATCTACCCTGGTATCTGGGCTCTGATGGTGACTGGTACGATCTGCTTCAGAGAAAGGTGCAATGAAGCCCCCTAGTGGCTAGTCCTGGAATAACCTGGCCCTGGGGGCTGTTCCCTTCTGACCCGGTGAGTGAGTTGGGACGTTTATACATTGTGTCTGATGTACCTGGAGATCTCAGCCTCCAAAGTCTGCTCCTCCCCTCCTGCCACTCAAGCTTATGCCCTCAGCAGTATCTGGTGGCACTGAGATCCGCAGGCTCATTCTGCACTGTGCATTCCCACTGATCAGTTATGAAAGTGCTGCAGACCCCATGTCCTCACAGGCAGATGGGCTCAGCCCAAGCCCGGTCTCGTTCTCTCTCCCATCCATTAGTTTGGATCCCTCTGGCGTCTCCACTTGGTCAGGATCCAGGAGAGTTTTCCCTGGTGACCAGCCCTGAATAGAGCTGCACAGACATTGTTTCAACAAAACTGGAAGCGAAATGTTTTACTGAATTGACTGCTGACTTTTGCCAAACACACCCAGGTTTCCCTTGAGAAAGGGCTGGGATTCAAGGGTCGACGGCTCCTCAGCACAGAGCCTGCCACTGCCTCTGGCGTTCTGGCTGAAGTTGGGTCTTTTGAGCTGCTAACTCCACGCTCCATGGCAGGGACGCTGGAAGCATGTGGGGAGTTGTATGGCCGGCCGGCCGAGGAGTCTGAAAGCTCTGGGGTCCCCAGCCAGGGCAGGCCCCAGAGTTGCAGATCCTGGGAGCCAGTCCCAGGGCCTCCAGGCTCCCAGCCCTAGGGCAGGGACCCTGCCACGAAGCAGATGCCTGTGATGTGACTGACATTCTAAAAGAGAAGGTGGGGGAGGGAAGATTTTTATTGGAGAACCTCTGTCGGGGAGAGAGACCAATTTCACCTATTTCCTTCCAGGACCACCCTAGTTTCGTGTTTACAAAACAACATTTGGTGGGCTCGTCGGCTGGCCAAGAAAGTCGGTAAATTTGCTTCTGTTCTGGCTCAGATCACATCTGGGATACCAGAAAGTCTCAGGAGCCATCCCCCGAGTTCTGGCCAGCGCTGCTCCTGAAAAATGACTTACACGCAGCTGGCTGCAGCACGCCTCTGTGCTACTGGATGGGAAGAGGTGGCCTGTGGCAATGCCAGCCAGGACCAGTAATGGCACCCAGAGGGCCTCTCTGTCCAGATTTCTGTAGCACCGGGAGGCTGGCATGTGGAGCTGGAGAGATACCCCAGAGGGTGCTGGGAAATTCCAGTGCCACCCCTCCATGCTGCCTGGTTTTCAGGTCTGGCTCAGTGGGACCTGGGCCCAAAGCTCTCAAAACATATTAGTACTAACCCCCCCCCCGCTTTACAAGGAGGCAGTGTTGGTAATGGCTAGAGCACCAGACTTGGACCCAGAGATTGATTCCCAGCTTGGGGGGAGTCATTTCCCTTCTCCGAGCTTCAGAGTCCCTCTCTGCAGAATGGGACCAATGCTCCTAGGACGAAGAGGGAATTTTTTGTAATATTTTTATGGAGCCCATGTGTGCCTCAGTTTCCCACCATGCTTTGCACTGCTCCCCAGTGCGGAGAGAAGGGGTAAGTCTGCTTTGGGCTGGTGCAGGAGACGTGAGGTGTGGGGGTCGCCTGGCGGTCTGGGGTGCAATGAATGGGTCGTTAAGGAGCTGGCTGAAACCTTCTGAAAGTGACCCTGTATCAGAATCCCACAACATTCACACCCAGCCACCGGGAGGAAGCCCCCCCCCCACCTCTGAGCAGGGATGGGGAGCGGAGGCAGAACTCACAGGCCAAGCAGGTGGGCTGGAGCCCAGAGGCTGTGGGGCCTGCCCTGGAGGAAGAGCAGGACCCCTTGGGGCTCTGCCACACTGGCTGGATCCTCCAAGGGCCTGTCAACCAGCACAACCCCCCTGGCAGATCCTGACCTCGTGGGTAAAGAGATGAGCAGCCGAGAGCAGACCCAGGTGTTGAGCTAGGGGAAGCTGCCTCGGGCGGCTGGCAGGTGCAGCCAGGGAGAGGGGGCTGCCAGGTCCTACTGCGTGGTGGGAAAGCAGGTGGGGAGAGTTCTGTTCATTGAGCTCCAGGGAACAATTTGGGGCAGGGGCAGTCCAGGGGGAGGGGGATGAGACCCCCCCCATGAAGCAAAGTGGAGCCAGGCTTCTGGCACATGTCAGGGGCACGTTCGATCGGAGAGCTGGGGGCGGGCGGCCGGCGTGGCAGCACCTGAGTCGGGCAGAGGCGGCGGCTAAGGACGGCAGTAACACAGCTGGCCAGCTCTGAGTGCCCAGTCCTGGGTAGGGAGCAAAGCATGGCTGGCCGGGAGCAGGGAGGGGCTGAGGCCACACAGAGTCACTTAGAAAGCTGTTTGGGGCAGGGATGGGTCTCTTCTGTTCAGGGCCTAGCCCACAGTGGGGGCCTAGGCCGTGACTCTCTGCTGCTGTCTGCACACAGGGGTCACACGCTTCATTGCTGTGGCCGAGCTGTACACCCAACTGGACCTCTCACCCCCAACTATGACCATCCCTCCAGCTGGGCCCCTCACTTCAGAGCTAGTAGGGGTACAGCTCAGCCCACATTAGCAAGGAAGCATGCGCCCCTCTGCTATGAAATGCTGTAAAACCAGCACAGGTGTTGGATTAAGGAGTCAAATAAAATTGGGTTAATGCTAAGCCTGGCCAAGAATCAAAGCGATAAATGTCTGGATCCTCACGGGAGAAGCTCGCAGCCAAACTGCGGTGGACGAGATGCCTGGTTATGGACGGAGCTTGGTTCTACAGGCATTACGGAAACATGGTGGCAAGACAAAACCCAGTGGGTGCTGGGATACCTGGTGACAAATGATCCAGGAGAGACAGAGTTGGACGAGGAGCTGAGCTCTAACGGAGACATAGAATTGAGAGAGAGAAATTCTGAGCCCAGAGGATCATGCACTGATCAAACTGCCCAGCAGGACCCAGTGGAGAGGACGATTCCTTGGCACTTTCAGTGGCTGCTGTTTGGAACAGCTTGTTGGCTGAGTTTGCGAATACCTTACACTCACCACCACGGCATTGCTCTGCTCACTTTTCTGTAACATGAGAAGTCTTCAAATCCACAGCTCGGCAATTCCAAAATCCCAGGGAATGTTCTAGGGCAGAACTGTCCTGGTCAAGAAGAAACCAGGTGTGAAGGGCTCTGGGTGTCCCCCATTTCCCTCTTTTGGTTTTTCCAATTTCCCCCCAGATCAACAACTTTCTGCCCACTGATGCCTTAAACAGGTGGCTCAAGCCTCCCTTTGAAAACCTCTATGAGCTTCCACAACCTCCCTGGGAATCTGTTCCATTGTCCTACTGTTCTTACAGTTAGGAAGTTTTTCCTGAGATTTAATCTAAAGCTGCTGGGCTGTAGTTCGAACCCACTGCTCCTTGTCCTGCCCTCTGTGGCGAGAGAGAACAATTTCTCTCCATCTTTCTTATGGCAGCCTTTCAAATATTTGAAGACCACTATCGTGTCCCCCCTTAATCTCCTCTTTTCCAGCCTAAACATATCCAGTTCCTTCAGCCTCTGCTCATCTGGTTTGCATTCCATCCCTCTGATCATCTTTGTCACTCGCCTTCTATATTCTTTCTATACATTGGTGACCAAAACTGGACACCGTACACCAGCTCAGGCCTAACCAGTGGCGAGCAGAGCAGTGCTATCACCTTGGAGGTCATGCCTCTGTCAATGCAACCCAAAATTGCATTTGCTTTTTCTGAAACAGCATCGCATTGCTGACTCATGTTGAGGTTGGGATCCACCACAACTCCCAGATCCTTCGGAGCAGTGCTGCTGCCAAGTCAGTTACCCCCCCCATTCTGTATTGGCGCAGCTGGGGTCTTCCCCCCAAGCGTAGCACCTCACAATTGTCTTTGTTGAATTTCATTTTGTTGTCTATACTCCACTTCTGCAATTTATCAAGAGCCTTCTGATTCTAGCTCTATCCTCCAAGGTGTTTGCAACCCCCTCGAGCTTTGTGACGTCTGCAGGTGTGATCAGTGTGCTCTTTAGTCCTACATCCAGGTCTTTAATAAAGATGTTAAATAACACCAGACACAGAACAGATCCCTGCGGAGCCCCATTGGAGACCTCCCTCCAATCCGACATCGTTCCATTAATAGTTACTCTTTATCTGTGGTTGTTTAACCAATTATGTATCCACTCAATGGTAGTTCTGCCGAGCCTGCATTTCTCCAGCTTATGAGAGTGTCACGGGAGACAGTGTCAAAAGCCTGGTTAAAGTCCAGGTTATGATGTCCACCGCAACCTCCTCCCATCCACCAAACCAGCTACCCTGGCAAAGAAGGAAATCAAGCTGGTTTGGCAGGATTTGTTCCTGGTGAATCCAGGCTGGCTGCTAGTCATCACCCCTTCAGCCTCCAGCATTTGACAGTGTCCCAGAAGGCAGCCGCACCAAAAGTGAGCCAGGAAGGCAAGGAGTGAAATCATTCTGGCTAAATGGTTTGAGAAGCTGTTGGAGCCAAATAAAACTCCTTTGACAGTTGAAAAACCGACCCAAGTGAAACCTACAAATGGGAGCATCCATTACCCTTTGACTCCGATGAGTCAAAGGGGCCAAAGGTGGGTTCAAAGAGCAAATAGCTAACGGTGTAAAAACAAACAAGAGATTCTCCAAGTCTGTCGCAAAAGAATCAGGCGTCAGCTGGCTCATGGGGATCAAAAGCAGCAAATCAAGGTAAGAAAACAAGTCTGCTGAGAAGCGAAATTATTTCTTTGCATCCATCTTCACCACAGAAGATGCTGGGGCTGGGTGGGGGCAAGGGGATTCCTGTCCGCTTTCTCCTGGTAACAAAGATGAAGTGCTCTCAGAGAGAGAGGTATCAGAAGAGATGCTGGAGCAAACTGGTCATTTCAATTACAGTAAGTCCACAGGCCCAGATGGTCCAGCCAAGGGTTTAGAAGGAGCTCGAGTAAGCAGCTGAGTGTCTAACAAAAATAAGCAATTTCTCACTCAACACAGCCTCCGCAGAGGGCAGCAAATCTTGCGCCTAAACTTATAAAAAGCATTTAAGGGGTGTGTGGGGCAGGTGACCTAGAATGATAGAATCGTAGGACTGGAAGGGACCTTGAGAGATCATCTAGTCCAGTCCCCTGCACTGAGGCAGGACTAAGAATTATCTCAACCAGCCCTCACAGGTGTTTGTCTGACCTGTGACAGAGATTCCACAACCTCCCTGGGTGATTTATTCCAGTGCTTAACCACCCCGACAGGTAGTTTTTCCTAATATCCATTCTAAACTTCTCTTGATGCAATTTCAGGCCATTGCTTCTTGTCCTCTCCTCAGAGGTTAAGAAGAACAATTTATAACCCCTAACAACCTTTCAGGTACTTGAAGACTTATGTCCCTGTCAATCTTCTATTCTCCAAACAACTCCCTTTTTTTTTTTCCACTCTTTCCTCACAGGTCATGTTCTCTAGGCCTTTAATAATTCTTGTTGCTCTTCTCTGGACTTTCATCAGTTTGTCCACATCTTTCCCGAAATGTGGTGCTCAGAACTGGACACAATACTCCAGCTGTGACCTTATCAGTACTGAGTAGAATGGAAGGATTGTGTCTCCTGTCCTGCTTACAACACTCCTGCTAATACAGCCCAGAATGTTTGCTTTTTTTGCAACAGTGTTACACTATGGGCTCATTTTTAGTTTGTGATCCAGTCTAACCCCCCAGATCCGTTTCCGCAGAACTCCTTCCTAGGCAGGCATTTCCCATTTTCTGTGTGTGCAATGGATTGTTCCTTCCTCAGTGTGCTACTTTGCATTTGTCCTTATTGAATTTGTTTGTCACCAGCGTGGGGCAGCCACCCAGGACACAAAGCCCCAGGGGTGGGAAAAGGGGGCAAAAAAATGACCAAAAAACACCCCTAGCAGGGGGTGCAAATAGGCTTGCTCACCCCGGGTGCTAAAATGCCTAGGTACGGCTCCGTGTCATCCTATTTCCGCCCATTTCTCCAGTTTGTCAAGATCATTCTAATCCTGTCTTCCAAAGTGCTTGCAACCCCTCCCAGCCTGGGATCATCCACCACTTTATACATGTATGCTCTATGCCATTATCCAAATAATCTATGAAGATATTGACTAGAACTAGCCCCAGGACAGATCCCTGCGGGACCCCACTCGATATGCCCTTCCAGCTCGACTGTGAACTATTGAGAACTACATTCTGAGTGCAGTTTTCCAGCCAGTTGGGCACCTAACTCATAGCAGGCTCGCTAAGGCTGTATTTCTCTAGGCTGGTTAAGAGAAGGTTATGCAAGACAGTATCTAAAGCTTTACTGAAGTTGAGATCTAGAATTATAGAAGATCAGAGTTGGAAGGGACCTCAGGAGGTATCTAGTCCAACCCCCTGCTCAAAGCAAGACCAATCCCCAACTAAATCATCCCAGCCAGGGCTTTGTCAAGCCGGACCTTAAAAACCTCTAAGGAAGGAGATTCCACCACCTCCCTAGGTAACTCTATATACCAAATCTACTACTTTCCCTCTATCCACAAGGCACGTTACCCTGCCCAAGAAGAATATAAGGTTGGTTTGACATGATTTGTTCTTGACAAATCCACGTTGACTGTTACGTATCCTCTTTTTTCTCCTGGGTGCTTACAAATGGATTGTTTGATTATCTCCTCCATTATCTGTCCAGGTACTGGAGTTAAGCTGACTGGTGTCTAAGTTGCTGGGTTGTCATTATTCCCCTTTTTATAAACAGGTGCTATATTTGCCGAGACTTTCAAAAGGCCTTTGGCCAGGTCCTGCACAAGAGGAGACTAAACAACCCAAGGCCCAGATCTGCAAAGGTATTTAGGCTCCTAAATTGCACTGAAATCAAGCCTACGTTGTCATGGGTGAGAGGCAAAGTAACGTCTTGGATCAAAATCTGGCCAACAGATAGGAAGCAAAGAGGTAGGGTTAACTGGTGAATGTTCATCATAGGAAGAGGTCCCTAGGGGTTTAATGAATTTAGCAAGGAGCTGGACAGGGAAGGTGGCACCAAGTGATTCAGTGGAGCTTGTGGGGAGTTTCCCTACGGAAGAGGCCATTTGGGCAAAAATCGAAATTTCCCACAGAAAATTTGTCCGTGTTGCTGAAAAACGTCAGTTTTCTGTTGGGGAAAATCAACATGAGAGAGAGTAGAAAGCGAACCTGACTAACGCTTTCCAGGAAGCTGAAAAAAATTCATTTGGGTTCTCCCTTCCGAATCCTCTTCCATGCTTCCAGCCCATGAACAATAACACCCCCTTACTAGTGGGGCCTGAAAGAGAATGAATGAAACCAATCTCCTTCTTGGAGCTCTTGGCATCCTGCCTTAGAGAGTAAAACAGGGAACTCGGAGAGTCTGGGCCAATCTGGCTAATGGATTACATTTTCACTACCCCATTTGGGGTAATCCTGACTCATAGATTGGCAATCGACCGATCCTACGGCAGGGGAAGGCAGGCAGAGGCACTGTACCCCTCTCTGTAGTTCCATTCCAGGTCCTACCAGGGTGGATAAAAAAAAATCAATTTTTTTAAATTTAAATTGGACTTTTTTGATAAATTTTTTTTTTTGAGGAAAAAGCCTATCTAAAGACAGTTTTAATTAAGATACATTATAGCCCCAAAATATCTCATCATGGAATAGCAATTATAAATTCTAATTGTGTAGTATGAGACAATATATTCATGTAATGTTTAAGAAAAGTTTTGTACATGAGTTCCAATAGTTCATTGATTAGGGACCCAATCTTATGGGGTTCCAGGGGCTGCTGTAGAGATTATTTAGGTTAATCTTTCTATCTACCCAATGGGACTCAGTGCTCAGTCTAGAACAGTGGTCCTCAACCTTTTCCTCTGGCAGGTGCCAGAGGAAGAACAACTGCGGTGGTGTAGCACCTGCCGAAATACCGCATATTTCGGCGGCGCCGCCTCTCAATTACGTCAATTGTCGACGGCAAGTAGCATCATCAAGAGGCGTCGCCCCCGAATTTCAGCAGTGACACCTCTCGATGACGCCGCTTGCCATCGACAGATGATGTCATCGAGAGGCGTCTCCGCTGAAATGCTACTGAAATTCGGTGGCATTTCGGCGGGTGCTCTCCCAGGGGCCAGGACGCAGGCGCATTAAGATGTCCCCCGCCCGTGGGCGCTGCGTTGGGGACCCCTGGTCTAGAAGATACCATCAGAGATGCTTGGTTTTGCAGTTCTCAAACTGTGGATTTGTGTCTCCAGAGATAACATGCTTGTTACAGCAAAAATGTTTTTAAATAATATATAGAGGTGAGACATAACAGGCCTCAACCCTATTGTCCTTCTGCAAATTTGTGTACACAGAGTCAATCCCTTACCTCTCTGTAAGTGCAAAGTTTCAAAAAGTTCAATGAACAGAAGATTGTTGGGGGCGGAACAGATCTGGCCAAGGAGAAGAAGTCTGGAGATAAATGTGAGATGGGAGTAGAAACAAAAGTGAAACTATTTGAGCAGCATATTCCAGAAGTCTTGAGGTCTTTCTGAGCGTAGCCTTCACTGATTCGAGATCTACCATACCATTCTCTCACTAGACGGGAAAACCTATAAAAGCAGCAGGCCGTAAAAGAGACCCCAATTGGGAATAAGAACCATTCAAGAAATATATGTTTGCTGATGATGTTTTAAACAAAGTCACACCAGTGAACTGGTGGAAGTCACTTAAGCACTTGGATTCAGAGATTTTTGAAGTGATAATCTCACTTAGCAGCAGCAGCTTCTTCTGCCCGTATAGAAAGAATATTTTCTTCCTTTGGACTAATTCATTCCAAACTGAGAAATCGTTTGGGGCCTGAACAAAGCAGGAAAGCTTGTTTTTTCTTTTCCAGATTATGAACAAACAGGAAAATGAAGGTAAAGACAACTGAGTTAGCTGCAGAAGCCAATATTTTAAGTTTCTCATGTTGACCTGGCTGACATAGTCTATTTAATTTTTGTGGGTGTTTTTTTTTTAATATTTCATTTAACTATTTTAGTTAAAAACAATTAAAAAAAACAAACCTGATTTTAAAAAACTTGAATGTTTAAATTAAAAAATGCATATGCTTGTTTTGTTAAAATATTATGTGTTTGCTGTTGAAGGAAAAAAATCCAGAATACATCATAATGTTGTTTTAGTTAAATAAAACAATTTAAAATGTCTGTCTGGTGATCTTCTCCTCCTAATACAGCCTGGCAAGAAAATCCTCCAAATATTAATGATTAATCTGTTGCACTGCAGCTAGTTCACCTCCCCGTGACTTCATAAATATCTGCTCCAATTACCTTTGGTAAATGAAATAACCAAACATTCATTCATTTTCTGATGTAGCTGTAAAATTAATCTGAAAAGTTTTCAAAATAAATCACTTCAAAAATGTATAGTGTGTACCTTCTAAAAATGATACTTACATCTATACAATTTATTAAACAGCAACCAATTAAAAAAATAAGGATAAAATGAAAAAGGTTAAAGGAAAACCTGTCACCCTGCTCTGTGGCACAGGGACATCACAACCAGTGTCCCTCACAAGTCCCAGGCCCCTTCTCAGGCCCTGGCGGTGCTGCAGGGATGCTGCGGGTCGGACACTTGCTCTGACAGTGGCCAGACGCTCTCAGGCACTAGATGGCAGGACCCTTCTTCCCAGCGTCACCCCCGCCTCATTGGGGTTACGATCCCCCTCCAAGTCTGGCCTGCAAGGCCTCTTGGCGCGGGCGCCTCCCCGTGCTGGGCCTGCTGCCCGGGGTCCCCCTCGTTCTCCACAGCTGCTCACTGCACCCGGCTCCGGACTGCTCCAGCCTCAGCTCCAGCTCCACCCTGCCTCAGCACGGCTGCTCCCTGGGCTGCTTCTCTGACAGTGGATGCTACAGCTCTGCTCCCAGCGCAGGTCTGCTCTCTGGGCTGCTTCTGTGACTTTGCTCCCAGCTCAGCTTGGGCCCCTGCTCTCTCCTTAGCTCGCCCCAACTCTGTCTGCCCCAGGCAATTCCAGCTCACATGGAGGACAGGACCCCCTGACCTCCTGATTAGCCTGCCCACCCTGTCAATCAGGCTGACCTGGAGCACTGGCTGTTCCTGGGGACTGTCACTCCCAGAGGCCTTATTTCCCATTGACCCCTCCCCTTGATACTGGGAGCTAGCAACCAGAACACCCCCACTGAGTTTTGTCCCCCAACACTAAGTACCACACGTCTCCACTCACGCTGCGTCTGCCTCAGCCCGTCGCCCGGGGCTCAGCGCTGCTGCGGGAGATGGTGTTTCTGGGTCAGCGTAACGGGCCAGAGACGGACTGACGTGTTGTACAAGCAGAACTATGGTGATGCAAAGCGAGTTCTGTCACTCTAAATCTGCAGCGCAGACCGGGCCTGACAATGTGTAAATCAAGCTGGGTTGTTTCTAAAGGCTCTGCTCTAGGGATTGTTCCAGGGCACTTCTCTGGCCTGTATTACCCAGGATGGGTCCCGTCTGGCCTTGGAATCTATGAAACATTTAGTGACCGATCACTTTGGCCCAGAGGCCCCGGGACAGCCTGACACCCCGAAAGTACCCTGGGTAACAGAGGTGCCTCACAAACTCCCCAGGCTCTGATCCGTGGACGCTTTTTTTGATAAAAGGATCCTTTGACAATGACCTGGCGCACACTGCAAAGGCGTCTCCGTGGTCGGGCGTCTTCCACACGGCAGAACATGCTGCTCTTCGCTTACCTGCTGATATTTAATTCCACCAGGGACGTATTCACGGTGTGGGGGACTCGATGCAGATGAAAGCTCTTCCTTCGGGTACATGGGGGCGCTGCGGTAAAGCCAAAGGTGCTGGTCTGCCCACGGCCACGGGTTAAACGTCTACGGCAAACAGCTGACGTTAGCATTAAAACAGAGGTGATGTCCCTAATCTGTGGGGTGTGTGTCCCTAGGGGGGCACCAACGAACGTTCGGAGGGGTGTGGCTGGGGCCAGGACAGCCCCCATGGGGGCAGGGAGGGAGGGCCACCCTGCTCCACTCCTGCCCCTGGCTGCCAGTCCTGAGCTTGCGGCTCCCGCCTGCTGGCCCCAGCTGTGGCCCCAGCCTTGGCCCCCTCACTGTTGTCTGCATCCCCCCTGGCAGAGCCACAGCCCCATTTCCAGACCCGGCTTGTGGGTAGAGGCGTGGATGGGCGGGGGGAGGGGGGTGAGGTAAAAAGTTTGGACACCACTGCACTAAAATGATTTGGGGATATCAAACACATTCTCCCAAGATCTTGCCGTTTCCTGCCCAGCTCTATCATTTCCAGGAGCAGGGAGGGCTGCGAGGATCTTCAGAGATCTGAGCCAGCCGCGAGGGTGGCAGCCACATGGCGGCAAATTCATTGTTGAAAAAATGCACATTGCCCTTACGGGGCTCAAACTGAACTGGGCCAGCTCTGGAGCAGGACCTGGCATCAGCAGAGACAGTCCACTGCGGACCTCTGCCCAGCGAGCAGCTGCGATCAAAATCGCTAACGAGACGTTTGGGTGCATAAGGAATGAGGTAGAGAAAAATCACAGACTGTTCTGATGTCTCCAGATAAATCGATGGGGCGGCCCCATCTGGGCTGTGTGTGTGTAACCCTGGGCCCATCTTCTCACACAGGATAGTGCTGAACAAAGAGGGGTCAGAGATGGGTGACAGCATTGATCAGAGCCTGGCTAACCTCTCGAATGCAGATGGGAAAGATCGGGGTTGCTATCGCAGAGAGGGGATGAGTGAGAGGGGACATGGCAACTGTCTCTGAAATAATGACCGGTCTGGAGCAGGGAGATCGGGGGCTTCGGTGCCTCACACACGACAAGAAGGGGACAGTCCAGGAAATGAAAAAGGTGGGGGATTTAAATCTGATAAAAGGAAATACCTTGTCACGCAATGTGGGATTAGCTTGTGGAACTCACAGCCACATGAAATCGCTGAGGCAGAGACTGTAGGAAGATTAAAGTAGGGACTGGATATTTCTACTGATAACAAGACTATCCAGAGTTATCACAGCTAATACGAAAGGTTTGCAATGGATATAAACATCCTGCTCCAGGGCTGATGCTGATCTCTAACTATTACAGACCAGGGTGAGAGACTTGATGTGGGGGGCAGCTGCTTATCTCCATCTGCCCAGGACAATGGGGGTCTCACACCTTCTTCTGAAGCAGCAGGTGCTGCCTCTGTCAGAGACGGGATACCGGGCTAGATGGGCGTGGCTCTGGTCCTGCCCAGCAGTTCCTAATCCACCTGGCTAAAAGGCCCCACTGACTTGTGGGAGGGGGAGATGCTGTCTGGGCAGCTTAGCTGGGACCACCACCTCTCTGTGCTTGGTGAGCTGCAGCCTCCCCTCCCCTGGAGCTCAGGTGGCAGCAGCTGGTGGAGTCGGAGGCCCGGGACTTAGCTAAACTCCGGATGCCCCCAGCTCCACCCATCCCAGTCCCTCCCCAGAGGCAGGAGTGGCTGTGTTCTGAAGCCGGCCACGCCCGCCATGGCTGAGGTTTGTAACACCAGCGATTTCGCCAAACTGGGGGGCTGGGGAATCACGTCTTACACTTAGTGACCTTTGTCTGGGAGACCCCTCCCACCCCACGCCAGGAATCCTTGGGGATACAGTCACCCAGGCCTCGCCACTGTGCACTGGGCTGGGAGCCAGGAGACCACGGTCTCTTCCCAGCTCTGCCGCTGCCCTGCTGGGTGACCTCAGACAAGTCCCTTCCCTTCCTGCTCTCAGTCTGTTTTGATCACAAGCTCTGTGGGGCAAATGCCCTGAAGGACAAAGGGCCTGAATTGTCCCCTTGGAGGTGGGGGGAGAAAGTATCCCCCCCACACCATAGCTCCTTGCTGATTCATCAGCCTCCACTAATTCATTAACCTGGCACAGCCCGCAGGGGGCACAGAGCCCCGGCTGGGCTCGGGGTCTCTCACAGGCCGCTCTGGCCACGGTCATTCCTGCACCTGGCATGAGAGCCCTGAGGGTGAAGTGGGGTCACGGAGCTCGGGCTGCATGGTCCAGGCCAGAAGCAGTCTTGAAAGGAGGAACACCCCTCCCCCTGCAGTGCCTGGAGACTCTCTGCCAGGGTCAGACCCCAGCCCAGGATGTGGGCACCTTGAACTAGCTCCCCCTGCCCTGCCTGGGTGGGGCCCCAGTGCTAGGAGCAGCCTGACTCCTGCTCCCCTGTGCCAGGAGAGGGCTTCCAGCATGGGTCCTTGGCCTCGCCGTGCTGTGGGGCAGGGGGGTGATAGCAGCCCTGACTTGCCATACGAATAGTACCTGAATGCCTGGCTTCCACCGCAGCCGGCGTGCACGGGTCAGTCACTCTCGGCTCCCCTGTAAATTGCTCCAGCTCTGGAGGAGTTAGCGAGACGTCCCTGCAGCTCGGCTCCCCACTGGGAGGGGGTCATGGGGTGATAGGGGCCTGGGCACAACTCCCATCGCTCCCGCGGCCTGGCACCTGCACCTCCGCACCAGGCATGGCAGGGACCCTTTGGCACCAGGATCAGGGCCCGCGCAGCCCTACGGGGCAGAGCTAGGATCCGGGTCCATAGAAAATCCACTCCGGGATTCACTAGGACCCGTTGCAGGGGCCGTGAGAAACGCGGGGCGAGAAGTAAAACCAGAACTGGATCCCAGGCCGGTGGCGGCTACGAAGGAGGGGATTTAAACTGGGATAGTCCCCCCACTCGCCCAGCTCTGCTGATGCTCCTCAATCCCGACCTGCAGCCCCCCCCCACGACAATCCAGCCCCCCAGCGCTCCGCTCATGCCCATCAATCCCCACCTGTCCCTGCATAGCCCGGCTGGAGGAGTTCCCAGCAGCCTGGAACGGCGCATTCACCCCCCACCTCTCTGCATGCACGCACCCCACACGCCCCCCCGGCTAGCCGCTCTATCTAGCTACCTAGCCCCATGCACAGGTCCCTGTATCCAGCCCGCCCCATACACACCTGTCTGCGCTTGAGCTGGTCCCTGCAGGCAGGCTGGGCTCCCTTGGGGGGGCGCGGGGCTGGCACTCGCCCGGAGAGGGGGAGCTGGTGGCGCAGACCGGGCGCCCATACGCTGCTGCGCGCGTGCGCGCATATGCTCGCGCCCCGGGAGCGCTTCTATTTTTAGCCTCTCGCTGCTATAAATAGCACAGGCTCAGCAGCCCGAAATAGCGCGGGCGGGTGGCGAAGGAAAGTCACCCGCTTCCGGCCCGCTGCCATTGTCCTCGGCACGGCTGCGTCTGCGGGGACAAGCCGACGCGGTCACCGGCTCCTTCCGCTGGGCACTCGCTAGCCACCCACCCATGTGCAAGGCCAGGAGGGGGGGCAAGCTGCCCTCCGCCCCCTGCAGGGGGGTACCTGCCTGGGCACCCCCGGGGTGGGGGTTAGTCCTAACCACAAAGGGGCTCTTTTCATCACTGAGATGCAGCCACCTCTGGAGTGGGGGCTGTTTATACAGGGATCCCTCGCCCAGCACTGAAATGCAGCTGCCTCTTGGGTACAGCTCAGGGGCTGGTCATACAGTGATCCTTTGCCTGGCTCAGAGATGCAGTCACCTCTGGGGTAGGGCATGAGGGCTGTTTATACCAGGCTTCCTTGCTCAGCACTGAAATTCAGCCACCTCTGGGTTGGGGAGCAGGGGTTGTGCATACACCTGGCACTGAAGTACCACCACCTAGGGGAAAGGGGAGGTGTTTATACAGGGATCCCTTACTTGGCACTGAAATGCAGCTGACTCTGGGGTACAGCTCAAGGGGTTGTTCATAGAGATCTTTTGCCTGGTGCTGAGATGCAGTCACATCTGGGTTGGGGAGTGGAAGCTTTTTATACAGGAATCCTTTGCCTGGCTCTGAGATGCAGATGCCTCTGTGGTGGGGTGTGGGATCTGTTTATACAGGGTCTCTCGCCTATTGCTGAGACTCCTCTGCCTCTAAGGTGGGGCTCAGGGGCTGTTTATACAGGGACTCCTTGTCTGGTGCAGAGATGTGGCCACTTCTGGGGTTGGGTACAGCAGAAGCTGTGTATGCAGAGATCCGTCAGTCAGTACTGAGAGGCAGCCACCTCTGGGGTGGGGCATTGGGGCTGTTTATATGGGATCCTGTGTGTCGTGTTGCACCACCTCTGCGGTGGACATAGGGACTATTTCTACAGGGATCCTTTGCTCTGTGGTGGACATAGGGGTTGTTTATATAGGGACCCCTAACCTGATGAGGAGATGCAGCTGCTTCTGGAGCGGGTGGTGGGCAGGGGCTGTTTATACAAGGATCCATTGCCTGGCTCTGAGATGCAGCCACCTCTGAGGTGTGGCACACAGGAGTGGCACCAGGGTTTTTGGCACCCTAGGTGGGTGTCCTTCCGCGCTCCCGGTCTCAGGGCACTTTGGCGGCGGGTCCTGGAGCGAGTGAAGGACTCACCTCTGAATTGCTGCCAAAGACCCAGAGCGCTGAAGGACCCCCCCTCCCGCCGCCGAATTGCCGCTGAGAGTGGCAAAATGCCACCCCCCTAAATCCTGGACCGTAGGTCACCTAAATGGAAGCGCCGGCTCTGGTGGTACAGGAGCTTTTTATACAGGGGGCTGGTAAATAGGGTACAAAATATATAGGAATGACAGAGTAAGTTGCGCTGGTGGGGGAGTGGCCCTGTATGTGAAAGAAAGCAGAGCCCAATACAGTAAAAATCTTAAATGAATCACACTGTCCCACAGAATCTCTCTGCCTAGAAATCTCAGGCTTGAACAGCACAATAGGAATACACTACCGACCAGCTGACCAGGATGGCGACGATGACTGTGAAATGCTCAGGGAGATTACAGAGGCTTCAAAGGCAGAAAACGCAATAATAATGGGAGATTTCAACTCTTCTCATGGTGACTGGAACATGTCACCTCAGGATGAGATGCAGAGAGAAAATTCCTAGATGCCAGAAATGACTGGTTCTTGGAGCTAGGCCTGGAATCCGCAAGGAGAGAGGCAATTTTTCATTTAGTCCTAAGCGGTGCACGGGATCTGGTCCAAGAGGAGAATATAGCTGAACCGCTCGGTAACAGCGACCATAATGTAATTAAATTTACCATCCTTGTCAGGGGAAAAATGCCAAAGAAACCCACCATAGTAGCATTTAACTTCAAATAAGGGAACTACACAAAAATGAGGAAGCTAGTTACATGCAAATTGAAAGGAACAATCATAAGAATGCAATGGCTGCACGCTGCATGGAAACTATTTAAAAACATCATAATAGAGACTCAAACGAAATCTAAACCCCAAATAAAAAAAGAAAACAGTAAGAAGACCTATATATATATATCCGCCACCATGGCTAAACAGCAGAGTAAAAGAGGTGGTTAGAAGCAAAAAAGACATCCTTTAAAAATTGGAAGTCAAATCTTAGTGGAGAAAATAGAAAGGTGCATAAACCTTGGCAAGTCAAGGGTAATTAAGCAGGTCAAAAAAAGAATTTGAAGAGCAACTAACAAATGACACAAAAGCTAACAGCAAATTTTCTTTTTAAGTACATCAGAAACAGGAAGTTGCCAACCAATCTGTGGGGCCATAGGCCAGATTCTCGGGCTCAGAGCGGGGTAACTGAGAGCAGAGTCACACCTTCATGTATATTCAAAATCAAATAAGGTAAC
The DNA here is from genome assembly GCF_003597395.2 of Chelonoidis abingdonii. Taxonomy (NCBI): domain Eukaryota; kingdom Metazoa; phylum Chordata; order Testudines; family Testudinidae; genus Chelonoidis; species Chelonoidis abingdonii. The sequence goes on from NC_133779.1 coordinate 6,314,949, forward strand.
ACCCCCACCAAGTGCCACGCTGCCTGGAGTGGGTCATGCCCAGGAGTGTCACCCTGAGGGCAGCCAGTCAGCAGCAGGGCAGAGACCCCACACTGGTGGCATGCTCCATAATTACATTTCACCAACAAACGTGAACTCCTGGGTCACTGTAACAGCCTTATCATGGAGTCACAGGCAGCCCCCTTGGGCTCTTCTCTCTTGCCATCCAGGCAAGCTGGACTGTGCTATACAGCAAAGCTCACAAAATATTCCGGTTGCTCCCAGTCCCAAGAGACCACTTACCCCTGCTCAATTTGTACCTTAAATCTCCCACCAAAGATGCTGCTAACCAATCCTGTAATTAACGAACCAGAGATTTATTAACCAAGACATGGAGAGTTAGTGCCAGGTTCAAGCAGGCAACATGTAGACATACCTGAGTTGCAGTCTATGGTTTTAAAAAGGTGGCCGAGTTGTAGCAATCTGTCAGCTCTGAACACTGTTCAGGGCTTATCCAGGCTTCTTTTTGGTAGCTCCAGCCCTGTGAGAATCCAAGCAGCAAAAGGGAGAGGTAAAGAACGTTCTTGTCAGCTGTTTTTAGTTCCTTCTTCCAGAATTCCAGCTGATGGGATGAGCCCTTCATGGATGTGAAGGGACAGTCACAAAGCCTTCGCATCGGGATGACCTGCAATGGCTCATTTAGCTTTGCTAGCCCTTCTTGACGGGCAGGAGAGGATCCCTCTGGATGGGATTCACAGCTTCAGAGCAAACCTTTAATAAAATCTTACATTCTAGCACGTGAGACAGATATTATACATGAGATTAATGCAGCCAGCGACTTACAAGCACTTCATAAAGTCTAAACAAATTGTTATAAGTCCAGTATCCATCTCACCCATGCTAACACACAGGTGAAACAGACTGGTTTCCAGCAATGAATTTGTCAGTGCTCAGTCGAGGACAAAAGCCTTGGCCAGAGCTGGCACCTGTGTTGCATCAAGCTCTTCTCACCCAATTATCTCAAAGCATTCACAAAGGGGGGCGGGGCAGTAGCATTATCCTCATTTTACAGATGGGGAAACTGAGGCACAGAGCAGGGCAGTGACTTGCCCAGGGTCACCCAGCAGGCCAATGACAGAGCCAGGAACAGAAACCTGGTCTATTGAGACCCAGCCCAGTGCTCTACTCACTAGGCTCTGCAGCCTGCTGTGTGTTTAACAGGAAGATTTTCCTGAATAAGTTCAAACAACCCTGAATACCACACTCAGCCCCCTCCAGGGCCTGCACCTCTCTCCGTACCCCCCATATCCCCCTCCACTGAGCTCCCCGCATGTTCCCTGCCCCCTGTCCTTCCCCTCTTCCTTGCCATAGACAGCACCTAAGCACCTCTCTGAGATGCAATGGGCCCTGTTACCCCTCTCAGAGCAATTGATTCAGGCTCCCTGCAGACTCAAGCAGGTGTTGCTGTCACCTGGGCTACGTGTGAGAGGTTTTCTTCTCAGCCACTGGGGCAGGAGGGAACATTGATTTTCTAACCAATGTGCAAATTCTAGTGTGTGATTCTGTGGCAAGGAGCAGAGTCGATGCTGAGGGTGGGGCCCACAATGGGGGCTTGGCTCCATCCCCACAAGGCTCCCCTGCTTACTGAGGTTCCCAGTACCCTGGGGAGTGCGTCAGGGTCTCCGCATCCTGCGCCCCTCCCAGCAAGTGGGCTTCCCAGCAGGTGCATGTTCGACACGAGTTCCATGTCCTTAATCGCGAGGCTTGGCGCTAAGATCCTGACCTGGCCAATTAGGGAACAGAAACCCGCCCATGTGACCAACTGACCCAGTCCAAAAAGCCATGCCTGGAACACTGGAGTGAAACAGTGGCCAGGTGTTGTGGGCTGGTCATGGTGAACAAGGGAAAGTGGATCCAGGTGGGAGGCTAAATGACCTACACCAGGTCCCCTCCTGTAGCCACTCCCCTCCCAGAACAGGGAATAGAACCCAGGAGTCCTGGTGCTAAGCCCACCTGCTTTAACTACTAAATGCCACACTGCCTCCAGAGCTGGGAATAGAACCCAGGCATCCTGGCTACCAGCCCCCTGCTCTAACCACTGCATAAGAACAGCCATACTGGGTCAGACTAAAGGTCCATCCAACCCAGTATCCTGTCTACCAACAGTGGCCAATGCCAAGTGCCACAGAGGGAGTGAACCTAACAGGTAATGATCAAGTGATCTCTCTCCTGCTACCCATCTCCATCCTCTGGCAAACAGAGGCTAGGGACACCATTCCTTACCCATCCTGGCTAATAGCCATTAACAGACTTAACCTCCATTAATTTAATCCAGTTCTCTTTTAAACCCTGTTATAGTCCTAGCCTTCACACCCTCCTCAGGCAAGGAGTTCCACTAGATCCCACTCCCTTTCCACAGCTGGGGCTAGAACTCAGGAGTCCTGACTCCCAGCCTCCTGCTCTAACCACTAGATCCCACTCCCCTCCCACAGCTAGTGCTAGAACCCAGGAGTCCTGGCTCTCAGTTCAAAGTCCTTCCTCCCCCAGCCTTCAAAGCCTTCAGAGTGCTCAGGAGTTCACAGCACCCAGCCTGGTGACTCCATTTCTTATCCCAGGACTTTCAGCAGCTGGTGGAGCAGCACCCAGCTGCCTCTCTTCTACCTGTTACCTTTAAACTGGCTCCCCAAATCAGGCTCTGAAGAGCAAACTTGGCTCCTCCTGTGCATCCCAAGCCGGGGGACAGAGAGCAAAGCAGTCGGAGCCTCTTCCCCCCAATCTTCCCCCCCCCCACTCCCAGCCCTCTTGGGGATTGGAATGAGGGGCTTTCTGGGCCGTCCTAGTAGCACCTCTCCTTCCCCTTTTCCTCATCTCCGCTCCCTAGGCACTGCTGTGTCTCCCCCACAGGCCACCCTACCTTCCTGTCTGCCTCTCCCCAGACCTGGGCTGGTGGTATGTCACACCCACTGTGCAGACTATCATGAACTGGGCATGTACTGCTCCAAACACCACGCAGCCCAGGCAGGGAGAGGCTTCCAGCTTTGTTTGCCAAGAATCCCCGGGAATCAGGTTTCTAAACCCTGATGAGAAACATTTTTTACCTCTAAAACTCAACAAGATTTTGCCTTAAAAATCCCTGCAAATCAGTGCACCCTGGAGCTTTCGAGCATAATGAGAAATGGATCACAGGCAGCACTGATCTACAGACACGGCTGGCTAGACTCTGTCTTACACACAGGACAATAAAGCAGTGATGTCCTATACCACCCCCTACGCAAGGCACCACAATGAGATGCTGTTTGCCGCTGATTGATAATACGATCCTCACTCTCTTGTGCTGTGAGCAGCAGTGAAAGAGTTAACACGGTTAAGAGCATAATCGTCATTATTAGGTTCCAGAGTGAACACCATACGAGCTGCAGGGGCCAGCTTCCTCTCCCAGAGCTAGCTGTGTGCAGACTCAGTGCAGGCAGATGTTGGTGCATCAGTTACACCCTGGTCGCATCTTCAAGATTTTCTTCATAACCCAAAAGGCTGGACTGTGCAGGCAAAATTTCAAAAGTGGCCACTACCTCCATTGGGGAGAGGCAACTTGAGATTTGGTTTCCAGATGTGCTGGGTTCCAGGTATACTGAGCACCTGCAGGTCCAATATAGGTCCATAGACTTTAAGATCAGAAGAGACCAAGTTCCTGCATAACCCAGGCAAGGGAGCCCTCCCCACCCTACACACCCCCTGAACCCGCACTGAGCCCAGAGAACAGTGGTTGAGCTGGATGTCACAGGAGTGGAAGCCGGTGGGAGCTACATGTGCAACCCTGGAACATTCAGCCTCAGGGCCGGTTTCCAGAATCACTTTGGAATCGCCTGGCCCAGCAGCTGCCCTGCGAAAGCTGAGAATCTGGAGCATGAGGTAGCCCTGTCTGTGCCTCAAATTCCTTACCAGTCCAGCCCCTGCCTGGCCCATGACTCAGCCCGGCGAGGGCTCTCTGAATCCCCCAGCCTTTGCGGCCTGGCCGTGTGCTCAGGTCACTTTGACCTATCCTTGGGGGCGGCATGTGGCTGGTGCCTGCACCTGTCCAGCTGCGCTGCCAGCTCGGAGAAGTGAAACCGCTTCCCCCAGGAAGATGACGGAGGAGATGGTGAAATTCACAAATCCACAAACCAGAGCATGCCAGCCAGCCTGCAGTAGGGTGACCAGATGTCCTGATTTTATAGGGACAGTTCCAATTTTGGGGTCTTTTTCTTATATAGGCTCCTATTACCACCCGCCCCCGTCCCGATTTTTCACACTTGCTGTCAGCGCTCCCTCGCCAGGGCTTCTCCGTCACCTGGGTCTCCGACAAGGCTCAAGGCTCGTGGATGGGACAGTTGAGCAGCGTAGCAGTAGCAGAGTCACTCTCCCACTCTTGCTCTAACTCCCCATGTGGACACGCTATCCTGGAATAAGGGTGACTTTATTCCTGATTCGAGCCCCAGCTCCCAGCCTCAACACCCCCTTTATCTTTGCTTTCAGCAGAGGAGCTCAAGCCGTGCAACCTGGACCCATGTTCCGAACACCCCAGAGGTCAGGGGGGTGGGATCTCGGGGGGCCAGGAAGTGGTTCTGCCTGAATCCCAGCTCTGGTTTTGCTGGGGGCTCGACTCAGCCCAAAGCCCAGCTCTACTTCCGGTAAGGTGACCAGTTGTCTGGTTTGGGACTGGAACACCCCGTCGAAAAGGAATCCTGACGGCTCCGGTCGGCAACGCTGACTGGGCTGTTGAAAGTCCATTTCACGGTGCCGCAGCGGGGCTGGCAGGCTCCCAGCTAGTGCTGCAGACCGTGCAGCTCCCGGGTCTGGAAGCAGCCAGCATGTCAGGCTCCGAGCCTTAGGGGCTGCCAGGGGGGTCCATGTGCTGCCCCGCCCCCACCCGCAGGCACAGCTCCCATTAACTGGGTCTGGACAGGGGCAGAACTAGCGCCACTTGGGAGCTCTCAGCAGGCGGCTGTTGAGGGGTGCGTGGTGCGTGCCTTTCCTGCGGCTGCCCGGCCCCTTCTCCTCATGCCCTGCTGTGAACCACGCTCTGTCGCCCCATCACTGGCACCGAGAAGTTGGAGGTATGTGTATCCCCATGTCCAAGTCCTGGGAATGGGGCTGCACCCCCATCCCTCTCACTCATCCCTCCCCATCCTCCCCGCACCCCCATCCCTTCCAGTCCTGCCCCATCCTCCATCATTGCATCCCTCCTCATCTCAACCCCCCACACCCTCATCCCCCCATCACTGCATCCTCCCTGTCCCATCCCCCTCACTGCATCCCTCCCCGTCCTGCCCCCATCTCCCGTCACTGCATCCCTCTCCATCCCAACCCCTGCAAACTCCCATCCCCATCATTGCATCTCTTCCCATCCCAACCCCCATACACCCCCATCCCACTCACTGCATCCCTCTCTGTCCCGCCCATCATTGCAGCCCTCCCTGTCCCATCCCAGCCTGCCCCCACACCTACGCGTCCCACCTTTGTGCCCCTTACAGCACTCCCCACCTCCCAGAGCTGCCACCCTCATGTCCCTCACCCCCCCATTCATCTCCATACACTGCTGCACTCCCATTATGTCCTTATACACCCCTGTGCCCCCCACATCCTCATGCACCTGTAGCCTTCTGCCTCCCCCCACACCCCCATCCACCTCACATATC
>NC_133779.1:6321386-6342094 GCF_003597395.2 Chelonoidis abingdonii
GGCCGGCTCAGCGGCTGGCGCTCGGCCTTAACAAAGCAGAGGGAAGCTGTCTTGTTGCTGGAGACAAATATTTTAGAATCTTACAAACTGGGGATGGGGTACTTCAGGGACGAGTTACTGGCTGTTGCAGGCCGGGGCTTGGGGGCAGGGGGGCCTACCGACCCAGGGTGGGGGGGTAAAGGGGTCTTGGTGCAGGGGATGGGAGTTGAACTGGATCTGCAGGCAGTGGTTGTGGGGCAGAGGGGCCTATGGGCCAGGGAGTGAAGGGCCTGGAGGTGGGGGGTTGAGCCGGGACCTGCAGAGCAGGAGTGGGGTGAACCTGGAAGCTGTGATGCTGGGGAGAGGAGTATTGAATGGCACTGTCATTTGGGGGGGCAGGTGGAGTGATATGGGGTCGGGGCCCTTGGACAATTAAATATGGGCCCTGCAGCTCCCTACCCGCCTTTCAAGCCGTTCTCCTGCTCCCCAAACCCTACACCCCTGCTTTCTGCAGGTCCCATCTTTCTTGGAGCTCACTCGTGCTTCGATACTTTAGGCAAGTCGTCTCTCGCGACTATTATAGTTCTCATATCAGATTGCACGGTTCATTGCATCCTACTGTTATGCTGATTCCCCGTCTTATTCGGACTACCTTTAACTTCATGGTTGGTGGTGCCATCATTAATTCTACTTATAATCCGTGGCACTGGGGTCGCGTACTTCTTTAGGTAGACTCTGGCGACCCTGGGAGGCCAGGTGGGTGGCTGGCAGAAGGCTGCGCCTCAAAAGGGCTCCCTGGCCGGGCTCCCCACCGTTTGGGTGCAGGTGAAGGGTTGGAAGTTTCGGGGACTGAGACTTCGCCCAATCTTGCCGATCCCTGGCTGTTGGGGCACAGGCCAGATGCCACTGCCCCATCCTGAGGACGTGACAGAGGCGCGCCTGCCCCAGCATGTGCCTTGTTCTGCCCTGGGCTTGCCCTCCAGGATGGCCCCCAGCGGCACTCCCTTCCCTTGATTCCTAGAGGGAATTCCTGGGGATTTCTTGCTGCGGGCAGAATTTCGGGGGCTGGCTGTTGCATGGGTCATACGAGTGCCTGCCCGCTTACTATAACATGCAGCGAGCGCTGAACCAGACATTCGTATTTGATTTTGCTAGCCTGGATGGCGAGCCGCGTGAAGGTCTTAGGGAGTTTTATGCCTTGGCCTGCTGTGTCAAAATTACTGCGTGGGACCGAGGGATTCGCCAAGGGCCTGCCCGCCAGAAGCGGCCCTTCAGCCGGGCCGTTGGTGGGCGAGATGCAGGACAAACCTGCCCCCCGCCCACCAGTTCAGAACTGAGGGTTGGCCAACTTCTCTAATTCCAGGAAAACAAATGTACTTGCCCCTCACGGGCCCCAGCCTTTCCCGGAGGCCTGCCCTGCCTCACTCCCCCCCCCCACTTCCATCTCCCTGCTTCCATCGAGCTCTCCCCACCTCTCTGCACGTGCCATGTTTCAGCATGCTAGGCCTCAACAGGATTATTGTTTGACAGATGTATTGTACCGTTCGTTCTTACTTTGTACAGAGACGTAAATGCCAGCAAAATAGCAAAAAAGGTCTTAATATGAAAAGTTCATGCCAAAACGTTCGTTAGCTATAAGTGCCACAGACTCTGCTGCTTTAAAAAAAAAAGAATTCACAACAGTTTCATAGACTTAGGTCGAAGGGCACATTATGATCTTAATTCTAGTCCTGACTCTGCACAAGGAGGCCACAGAAACTAACCAACCACTCTGTAACAACCACTGACCGATGGTCATGACTTACTGAAGCCTCAATCGTGGTTTAAACGGACTCAAGCTGCCAGAGAATTCGCAGCAAGTACTTTCCCCGCCTCTCCTTAGTTCATACCACACTCCAGTTTTGTTCCCTGAAGTTATGTTGATTAGCGAGGTGTGTCAGAAACCAGATAGCTTAAGGATTAACGTTCTTATTACTGTAAATGGTTACGAAGGGAACCACAACCTGACCAGACAGGACCTCAGGAAACCCAGATGTTACACAGTCGGACGGAATTTGGTGGCTGGTGTCTTGTCGGTCTCCTCTGGCTCTGTTTGCTCTCGGCTCTGAGAGTGAACTTGTCTCTTTCAAGCTTCTGTAGTCTCGTTTCACAAGTGTGAAGTACAAAGGTAGAAAACAGAAGCTTCGATTGTTTTTTTTGTATTTATCGTGTGCCCAGTTTGCTGTAATGTTTATAAATGGATACTTATTTGAATAGCTGTTATTTCATTTGCTTTTCTAAATATGACCTGAATATTGTCAACTTAATACGAGGAGTTTATGACTTTTTCTTTCTTTCTTTATATAAAGCTTTCTCTTAAGAAACTGTTTGAGTTTCTCTGGTAAGGGCTAAGGACACGAAGGGAGGGAATCTCTTTGTGTTAGATGATAGGTTTGAAAGTCTGCATAGCCCTGTAGGAGGGAGGCACCTAATTTCCTGGGTTTGTGTTTCAAGTATTGAAGCGGGATCTCCAATGTACCAGGGCGGGAATCTGGGGAGTTTAAAGAGGGGGAAGGAAGTGGTTAATACCCTTTGTTGTGAGACCAGGCACTGGCTTGGGGTCCCAGGGAAGATTTGGGGACAAGTGAGAAGGCACGTAACTTCCTGTCTGGGCGCGCTACAATGCAGTGGTAATTAAGTTTGGAGGTCATATCTAGACTTATCTTCTGGAACTCTAAGTTCAGATCTGAGTAAGGAAGCTATGATAGGTGATTAGGCACCCTTCTCCAGCTGCATGTTGTCCATTCAGGCCCACTTCCTGATGCCCAAATATAAATTCCACAGAAGCACAGCCACAGAAATGCACCTGTCCAGATACTACAAAAATAATCTGCAGGAACTGGTCCCACGTCGAATGCAGATACACGGTGTATTCTGTGCACAACATCTTAGCCTGCATCACAATAGACTTCCATGGTATTTTTTTTACTATCGTTGATTTTAGTGCAGAGGACCCCGGCTGAGATCAGGGCTCAGGTGGTAGGTGCTGGAGTTTACAATCATCAAAGAGATAGTCTGCACAAAGAGTATATAGTGAGCTGATAAAAATGGTGTGAGAATATGTCTGCTCCATTGGCTCTGCTGCAGTTTACTAGTCACGACATTCACTTTTTCAAGAAATTATAATTGCTTTTCGAGTTTCCTTCTATTTTACAAACTGGGCATGAACAACACACATATTTGTCATCAATTCTTTTTGTGCCGACGCAGCCAGCGAAGGAACTTAAAGAGTTGCTGCAAATTTTATTTAACAAGTTTAACCACATGCAGCAATATTACACACTTCCCTACACAAGAACACGGCTCTTACACAATACAGTGTTGCATGACACCACTTTCCCTACTCAAGACACCGGTCTCTTCACACATACAGTGTATGTGCACACACTTGCCACACAAGACACGGTCTTTCACACGTTTACATGTATGCCATGCACAGGCTTACCAAACACAAAGACACACGGTCTCTTACAACGTTTAAGTTGTATGTGCCTGACACACATTCCCTACACAAGACAACAGGTCTCTTACACCCGTACATGTTGCATGCCACACTTCCTACCAAGACACACCGGTCTTTTGCACATACAATGTTGCTCCCACACTTGTCTACACGAGACACTTTTGCATACACTTTTCCGGAGTGGGCTTGGAGTGGAAAACGTGGCAGAGTGGGGGAGAGGATGGGAGAGGAGGGGCAAGGTGAAAGCAGGGTGGGAGTGGGAGGTGGCAGTGAAGGATTGAGAGGGAGGGGCTGTGGGGTCCCCCCGCACAGCACTTACACACACAACTGCCCCCGCCCACACGTGCCCCCCACACCACATACATAACTGCTCCCCACACCACATACCCACACACACAACTGCCCCCACACCTGCCCCCTGCCCCCCCACCCAAACATGTACCACATATCTACCCAATCCAACACCACTACCACCCCCCACATTCCCTCAAGCTACAGCACACAGCCACACATCCCCTGACTACACCATACCCCAGTACACATTCTACACCACACACAACCCTGCACCCTCCCCTCAACCGTACACCACACAACCACACCTCCACCCTCCCATACAAACAATGCACAACACAAACCCACCCCATAGACACAAAACCGCACCCCCAAGCTTGCACTCCACACACCCTGTACACCACACCCTGATACACACACAACTCTACACCCACTGATAAGCCTACACCACATAAACACACCCCTAAGCCACACGGCCCAAACCTGCACCACAGTCCTATATTGCACCACATACAAACAATCGCACCCCCGCAAACCAGCACTATACACACAACCATACCACATGCCCCATACACAACACACACACACAAACCTGCACAACATCCATATACAACGCAACACCAGACACAAACTTCCACCACACATACCCTACACTACACCCTGATGCACACAAAATTCTACACACACAAACACAACCCTAAACCACACGCCTCTTCATCCCCCCTGCAAGCCTGCACACCGAGCCTATCCCACACCACACACAAACCAGCACCACACAACCACACATGCTAGTCTCACACACAGGACACTGCAGTTCCATGGACACATTCCCATAACGGCAGAGACAATCACACATCCTCACGCACAACAACACAGCCAGTCACCCTGACACTCCTGCACACTCACACGCGTGAGACACACACAACCAGCACAGAATCATACATGCACAGACAACATACACAACCGCACCCCCTGCCAACCTGATCTGTGGGGTAGCCCCACTGAAGTGAGGGTAGTGAGGAAACTGGTCCAAAAGAACCAAACACCCAGAGAGACCCACGTGCCCCTAGTGCAAAAACTGGACTTGCATCCAATGCTGAAACACCTTTTGCTCCCAGGCTAAGGGTGATACAACCTTTTGATATGGAATTCAGGACTTCCCCTTCCCCCACCATTAGTAGGAACTGATACAGCTGGGAACAGGCTCAGGGAGGCAGTGACTGGACATAAAGGAGGAGCTCTTTAAAAAGAGAGGGCCAAGGATGTGGGCTGAGCAATCCTCAGGGAGGAGCCCAGGGAGCAGTTAGGTCTGGGCTGCCAAACTCCAGGGAGTGAGCAATCTGGGCTCAGAATGGGTCGTTTGCTACCAGGTTGGGACAGGTGGGGAAAGCGGCTCTCGAACTGAGATGGACTTACACAAACTCCCTAACCCTGCTGGAGCCTTTTAGGCAAATCAGGAGAAAACAAAAAAATGTTTCCAAGTGGTTTAGAGACAGCGTCAAACTTTGAATAGCTTGTTGGGGAAGGGGATCAATTTCGGAGATTGGAGCCATTCAGTGACAGGTCCTGGACATGGAGGTTTAAATGAAGAAATCGCCCTGGATGGAGACACAAAGAGAGGGAATTTTATTTGAGCACTTTCGACTAAGCTCTTGGGGTCGTTGACACCAAATAAAAGAAGAATGGGCCCAGTTCCCCACATCCTCGCACAGCCACGGCCCCCTCTCCCTCCGGGCAAAGCAGGTGCAAATCCATTCTGGCTGGGGAGCTGTTAGCACCTGCTTTCCCTAGTGCGGCTGAGCTGGGCCCACAGGGAATCCAACTAACCCCTGGAGCTGACCCATCCCCAGGGAGACAAAACTCCCTCCTTCAGCCCCTTCCCCACCAGCCCCCACTCAGTGACAAGGTACCCACTGCCCTCAATGAGTGCATTGGCCGCGTAGTGCACCTTAAGGGTTCGCAGAGCCAAGTTGTTTCAGACGCAGGTGTGGAGGAGGCAGGGTCTGCAGCTGGGGTTCCAGCACAGACAGCGCCCGACCAGTGGCCACCTTTTACAATGCAGGGGGCCTAGCTCACGTGCCCCCATTGACTGCATCTGTGGCAGCACAGACCGGGAAGGAAGGCGGTTTAATAACATCCAGCTCGTCTCACACTTTTCATCCACAGATCTCAAAGCACTTTACAAAGGAGGTCGGTATCATTTTTCCTTATTTCGCACATGGGGAAACAGAAGCACAGCATGGGGAGGACACCAGGTCACCAAGCCAGAGCCAGCACAGGGCCTCACCCATTGGCAGTGCAGCTCCATGGGCTGCTCCTGGGTACTCCTTACATGGGGACTCCTAGCCAGGTGTGATGCAGAGAGGTAACAACCCCAGAGGTGTGATATCACCAGGGGGACTTCATGGGGCTTCCTGCTCCCTCCTCGTGTAGCCCTGGGCCCAGGGAGGCATCATCGGATGGGGAAAGCAGGTGATGACCCCCGCACACCCCTCCTTTTTAAATGGGGTGGCCCTTACCCACTAGAACCCCTGGGTGCAAACACCCCAACCCCAGAAACAGGGCAAAGATGGGGAAATCCCACACAAACACACCAGTTAAGAGACAGCCAAGGCTGGAAAGGAGTTGGCTGGAGTGAGTGCTGTCACTCAGCATGGGGACACACCCCTCTGTCACACTCGCAGCCCCACACCATCAAGAGAGGGCAGTGATTTGGAGAAGCTCCATCTGGGGGCTCATGTCCCCAGTTCTAACAAGCCAGAGGAGGCTACAGCTCTTGGCCGCTCGACCATTGGGGCACCGCTCTGTGGGATGAGCTATTCCATATGGAATGGGTAGCATTTGGTGTAGTAAATAACACCTCCCTTGGAGAATGGGGACAGAGGGGCCATTTTGGAGAACATGGGTGGGGGGCTGAATCTGGGCTTCGCATGGGGGTTTTAAATTCACACACTCCCGGGCCAGAAGGGCCCATTGTGATCATCTAGTCTGACCACTTTTTAACACAGGCTAGAGAACTTCCCAAGTCCAAGGGGATGCTGTCTGGGTTTTTAGTGCCCTGCAAGGGCTTCTACAAGCTCTCTGCCCATCAGACACCTTTGTCTCCACAAAGCAGTTCTTCCCCCTTCTGCCCCTCCCTGGGGTCTCAGTGTGGCAGCCTCTCGAACTGTGAGGGCTCTCCCAACACTGCAATCTGCACGGAATGGCTGGTGCTGCCCCTCCCAGGCACAGGACCACCCCTGGTCTCTGCACTTGGCCAGCTGGAGCGTCACAGCTGCCAGATGGACTCCAGGGCCAAGTGGGACAACATGATGTGAGATTCAGCCATTCCAAGGATGTGCCACAAGGAGCCCAGGTTGTTTCTGCGTTGGCATCGGACTGGGCCATGCCCTCATGCCATGGGACAGACCCCTCATGCAGAGCATTTTAGCAGCTTTGCCCAAGACCATCTGATCCTCATGCCCCAGCCTGTCCGTGCTCCCCCTGCTCCCCAGCCTGTCACTGCTCCCGCTCCCACTCTCCACTTCACCCCTTCTGTTACACAGCTGCTCTCTAGGCCTAGATTGGCCTCCTTCTCCTAGTGCACAGCGTCCTCCCTCTGCTCCTCCAAGGCACAATTCTCCTGCACTTACCCTGCCAAGCTCAGATCAGAAGGCACCGCCAGGCACCTGGGCTCCACATGGGCTATAAATGCCCGGACAGAGAGGGCTAACCCCCCGGGGGAACCAGCACGAGACTTGGGTATGGGGGATGTCACTCGGTGGAAACAGGGTGCTCCCACCTTGCCTAGCTGTCCCATACCAGCCAGAGAACACTGGGCCAGAGCACCGGGACCTGCCCTAGAAGGCAGCAGATTGAAGCTCACCTGACCCCAGAGGCTGGGTGCCCCCATCATAGCATGACAAGTCTGTGTGTCTGTCTTCTGATCATTCGCACAGGGCATCGGAGCAGCCCGAGGCTTTGCACAGAGCAGAGCCAGGGATAGGAGGGCTGGAGAGGGGCTGTCCTGCTCTCATGGAAGCCAGCAGTTCTTCCCCTGCCTTCAGCCGGAGCAAGGATGGTAGGGTAGGACCATGACCATCCTTTCAGTGGGATCAGCAGAGGGGACAGTGCCCTGAGCAGGAACCACCACACCATCTGAGCTCAGATCCCCTAAGCTGCAGGGACCATCCCAGCCCCGCAACAGCCCACAGGTAAGAGCCAGAGTGAGGAGCACTGAGCTGAGAAGTAACTGAGAATTTGGAAGCTTGCATCCAACCTCCCAAGCACCAGCCCCACAAAGAGAGTCCAGCCTAGCCGCTACCCCTGCACAGTCCAAGGGGTCTCCACCCCCCAAATAAACTACTTTACAGCTTGTATATAAAGGGGCTGCTTGCTCAGCACTGAGATGCTGCTGCCCTTAGCATGGGGCATGGCAGCTGTTTATACAGAGATCCCTCTGCTGGGACTCAGATGCAGCCACCTCTGGGGTGGATGGACGTGGCTGAGGTTTAATAGCCACAGCAATGTAAGACAGGAAGTGAAGAAATAGAGCCTGGTTTAGGACAGGAAGTCGCCATTAACAGTGAGATCCTCTCTCCTGCAGACTGAGTTACAGAGCAGTGACCCCAAGAGGGAAAGGGACCTGCCCTGGACCAGGCGTACTCAGCACGAAGGGCTCCCCATCAGCTGCTCTGAACCATGTCAGGGACTGTCCTGAGTCTGCCTAGAGTCCACACTAGCTCAGCCCAAACTGGCCAGGCAATGCCTGGTACAGGGCTGCTCAGAGGGTTCAGGGGGCCTGGGGCAAAGCAATATCGGGGGGGCCCCTTCCATAAAAAAACATTTGCAATACTACAGAATGCTATATTCTCGTGGGGGCCCCTGTGGGGCCTGGGGCAAATTGCTCCACCTGCCCCCCCAGGTGGCCTTGGCCTGGTGGGGGGCTGGGAGGGCAGCCTGCACCTGCCCCCCACATGGTCACTGTGCCTGCACCTGCCTCCCCACCCCGTGTGATGCCCCCAGCCAGACCCCTTCTGCACTGCCCCCATCGCAACCTGCTCCCTCACTTGGCAGCCCTTGTGGCTCTCCTCACGTGCAGACCCTTTTCTCTCGGACTTAGGTTTTGCCGGTTAGGATCTTCCGATCGACTCTCTTTCCGCTGCGCGTTGCCAGTCGCACGGCAGCATCATCCCCTTCCTCTGCTTCTCCTTGGAGCGGGTGTGACCGTCCCCTGCCAGGCGCCCGCGTCGCAGTCTAGCGTGGACCGGCGCAGGCGACCTTCCCACGAAGTCAGCTCCCGCGCGGGAGCCGCCCCCGTGCTTCGGCTCTCGTTGCCATTGGTGGGTGTCTAGTTGCGTGTCGGCGCGCGCAAACGTAAACAAAACGTTTGTCGAGACGGCCGGACTGCTGGGACGTGTAACAAGTGGCATTTGGAGACCTATACGGTCCGTCGCCACGGCGACGGCAGTTTGTAGTTCTGGATGAGTCTCTGGGCGTGCTGTGCACGGGGGCTGTTGTGGAGTGGTCTTAGCATGTGAGGAGGAAAAAACAGGGATGCGTTTGATCACTGTGTAGAGGAGCCCTCCCCGCGATCTCCGGAGCCATGTCGCTCTGGCCGCACCCCCTGGCTACAGCCGGAGATCGTGGCTTGACTCAGCCGGCCGACTTCCCTGGGCATTTGCGTGGTGCCCCGTGTCGCGCGCGGCGGGGCGTCCGTGTTGTCCGGTCTTGGTTCCTGCAGTTTCCGCCTATCCCCCATGGGGCAACGGAGGCGTTCGTTTATCGGGGTGTCCCACCTGCTACTAGATGGCGCTGACGCGTCACGTCCGGCCCCTGCCCTGGGGCTCCATCAGGCCAGATCTCCTCCCTTTCTCCTGACGTTCCGCAGGGCGAATCCCATTGCTCCACTGGTTAGCGTGTCCTATGTGGCCCCAGATGCGGCTAGTTCCCGTTAAGACTTTGAGCCGCTCTGGCCGGATCCGGCGCACGTTGCCATGTCTCCCCCCCCTGCCCCTGGGGCTCCATCTGGCCCAGATCCTTCCTCCCCCCACGTCCGTCTGTCTCAATCCCCCCATCCGGCTGCGTGTCCTAGTGCCCCCCATGCTGCTCCCCCGGTCTGTGTCCGGACCCGGCGCACTTTGCCATGCTCCAGCTGCCTCCACCCGCCGGGAGCCCGGGGGCAAAGCCCTGCCCGAGAATCCCCGACGCCTACCTGGCAGGCACCAACCCGGCTGAGCTCCCCGCCTGGCCCGGTCTGGCCGCGTCCAGTGCCCCAGCATCCTGCGGAGCTGAGTTCCGGATTCCCGGCCTGAGGAGCGCCGGGAGCAGCCCCCATGTGACAGCGCGATGCGACGTGCCTGGCAGCTGAGCAAGGGTGGGGAGAATCCCTCCGAGGGGGGATCCCAGCCAGGCCCCTCTTACAGGGAGCGATTCCTTCCGAGCTCTTTACCCGGACAGCGCCCCTTGCTCTCAGGAGTGGGAGTTCTGTGTGTGCGGCTGGGGTGGGAAAGGGGGCTGTGCGCCACTGGAGAACTGGGCGGTGCAGGCTGCTTTGTAGGAAAAGTGCCAGTCAACACCCAGGGGAAACTGAGGCAGAGACAGGGATGAAGACTGACCCACAGTGTCAGGGGTAGAATCCAGACACCATGGAGATTAGTTCTGCTGTAACCACTGCATCCTACTCCCTTCCCGGAGGGGGGAAAATAGAACCCAGGAATCCTACTTAGCAGCTCACCTCATCTCCCTGCTTTAACCAGGGTTGGAACTGAAGGCAGGAGTCCTGCTCTAACCACTAAGTCCTGCTCCCCTCCTAGAGCCAGGGCTAGAACCTAGGCGACCTGGCTTCTAGCTCCCTGCTCTAACCATTAGTCTGCATCTAGCGGGCTGCCAGGGCAGGCGGGGAGCTGGGAAGAGGGAGACCAGCGCCGGCCCGCAGGCATGAGTCAGCGGAGTGGAATGGCAGCGAACATACCTGGCCAGTGACATCAGCGAGCTGTCAGCCGCAGCGGCATTCCTGCCCTGCGTCTCTGCCAGCGAGCCCGGGACTGAATCACACCCTGAGTCAATGGTGGAGGGCCCCGGCTGAACCCGGGGCTCCCCCTCGCCAGCCAGCGCACCCCGCGGCTGCCCCCTTCGTCACTGTGCAGTGAGTGAGTCAGCGCCAGGAACCCAAACACAACAGAACCCGCCCCACCGGCCCAGCCCATGGGCCCCTGCAAGCCAGACCCGGAGCAGACACGTGTGTGAGAAGGCAAAATACATCCCACCCGGGGGGGATGTGGCTGAGTGCTCTTGTTCTAGACAGGAATGGGGGAAGCTAGGACCCCCAGGTTCGTTTCCTGGCTGTGGAAGGGGAGGGAGTTGTAGAGGAAGTGGGGCTGGGTGTCAGGACTCCTGGGTTCAGTCCCTGGCAGTGGAAGTGGAGGGATTTTTAGTGGTTTGTGGTAGGGGGGGCTGGGTGTCAGGACTCCTGGGTTCAGTCATACTGGGTCAGATCAAAGGTCCATCCAGTCCAGTATCCTGTCTACCAACAGTGGCCAATGCCAGGTACCCCAGAGGGAATGAACCTAATAGGCAGGAGCGGTGCCAGGGTTTTTGGCGCCCTAGGCGCAGGGCCAGCTCACCGGTCCAGCGGCTCTGGTGGGCCTGCCGCGGGCATGCCTGCGGATGCTCCACCAGAGCCGCGGGACCAGCGGACCCTCCACAGGCACACCTGAGGGGGGTCCACCAGAACAGTCTGCTGCCCTCTCAAATCCTGGTGCCCTAGGCGACCACCTAGGTCACCTAAATGGAAGCACCGACCCTGCTAACAGGCAATGATCAAGTGATCTATCTCCTGCCACCCATCTTCATCCTCTGACAAACAGAGACTAGGGACACAATTCCTCACCCATCTTGGCTAATAGTCATTAATAGACTTAACCTCCATGAATTTATCCAGTTCCCTTTTAAACTGTTATAGTCCAGCCTTCACAACCTCCTCAGGCAAGGAGTTCCACAAGTTAACTGTGCGCTGTGTGAAGAATCTCCTTGTATTTGTTTTAAACCCTGCTGCCCATTAATTTCATTTGGTGACCCCTAGTTCTTGTATTATGGGAACCAGTAAATAACTTTTCCTTATTCTTTTTCTCCACATCATTCATGATTTTACATACCTCTATCATATCCCCCCAGTCTCTTTTCCAAGCTGAAAAGTCCTAACCTCTTTAATCTCTCCTCACGAGACCCTTCCAAACCCATAATCATTTTAGTTGCCCTTCTCTGAACCTTTTCTAATGCCAATATATCTTTTTTGAGATGAGGAGACCACATCTGTGGAAGGAGGAGAGGTCCAGTGGGTAGAGGAAGGTGAGGGCTGGGTGTCAGGACTCCTGGGTTCAGTTCCTGGCTGTGGAAGAAGAGGGGATTGATAGCCAGGACCCTTGGATCACCTGTGAGACCCCTCCCCCCACGTACACGCTCAGAGGCCACTGACTTCTCAAATCCTACCCACCTCCCTCGCCACATGCCATCGGGGATGGTTTGTCCCACCATCGTGGACTCAGGGCTACATGGTCATCAGGATGAGCCTGCTATTCTGTGTGAAGTTGGGCAGGCAGAAGGGGTCTGTGGGTACCTGCTGACACCCCTTCCCCCCGATTGGTGAGGGGGACCCGTAATAAAGGGTGAAGCTGGCTAATGGGATGCCGTAGCCCTAAGGGGCAGAGCGTCTGTCTGCAGAGGGATGGGGCTTTGGGGCCAGATGTGGGTGCTGCTCACTCCCAGCCTCTCCAGACGCAGCCGTGGCTTGGCCTTTCCTGTTCTAACCTCACAGCTCATTTCTGTCACAGGCCTGCTTGCTGCGGCGGGGGGGTGGAACCACCATGAGTCACTCCAGGGTTCCCCTGGGTGTCCGCAGAGGACTGCCCGTGCCTCTGGGTTCCTGCTTCTGGCTACAGCTCATTCTGGGCTGGGGCTTGGCTCCCAGGGGCTGGGCTCTGTCACTTGGCCCTGGTGCTTTTCCCAGCTCCAGAGTTCATGACCTCAACCTTGTGTTCCTGGTTAAAGTCCTTAGGGGGTCCCTGAAATTACCCCTGCCCCACTTGGCTGCTCCCACCCCTCCCCTCAGGTGGGACTTGGGGGATCCCCACTGCCTGGGTCAGGCTGGGGACGAGTGGCCAGCAGAGCATCTCCTGGTACGGATGAAATGGTCTGGTATGAGAGCCCTGAATGCCCTGGTCCCGGCCCAGACAGTGCCAGGACATGCTCCCATAGGCTGCCCTGCCGAGGGCCCCAAGGCTGGGGCCTGCAGGGGCCACCTTGAGGCAGGTATGGGGAGCTCTGTGTTCAGTCCTTGCTGCTCTGCTGAGGTTGCTACAGAGGGGTCCAGTCAGTGCCAGCTGTGTGTAAGGTGGCTCCCTGCCCCCCGGGAACTGGGCTGAGACCCACCAAACGTGCTGCACTCAGGCGCCCATCAGAGAGCCCTGTTAGAAGAACAGGTCATGAGGTGTAGCCTGCTGACTGGCAATCAGGGAGAAGATGGACAACAGAGTGGGTAACACACATCCTGTAGCCCTGGGGGTGGGGAGCAGTGTGTGATGGGGTGAGGGGGGGCTGCATGTGTCACTGGAGCAGTGTGAGATGGGGGCTGCATGCACTTTGGGGGGACTGTGTGTGTGGGGGGGGTGTGACCTTATTTCTGTGTAGCTGTTTTATTTAAATATAAATCTGCCAACAAATCCCAGGCAATGGGCCTGCCTCTCGCCACCTGTGCTGTCTGATCCATGTGGACGTCTGTCCGTCCACCTCACAACACATCCTCTCTCTGTCTGTCTGGTCATTTATATCTCCGACAGCTGTGTGCACCAGCGCTTTGGGGCCGGGACCATGTCTGGTCAGCACCCAGTGCAGTGGAGCCCAATCCCAACCGGGGTCCCGGGGCATCCCTGCCATACACAACACATTGCACTCAGCCTGTACGCCCAGTGCCTCCACCCCAGATGTTGCCAGCACTGCAGGGTGGCTGGAAACAGGCTGATGTGAGGTACCAGACATAGGGGATCTGCACAGCAGAGCTGGACTGCCCAGATTTCCTGGCTGGCCCATTAGCCGTTGCCGGTGATGGGTGCATGAGGCAACAGTCCTGGGCAGACAATGGGGTGGTACTGGGGTTGGGGGAGGCTGCTCAGAATAACCTGCCACGGCAGGGTCCCGTCTGCCATCGCTGGGACAGTGGGGCAAGCTGGCGGGGGTTCTATTTGGGTCCCGGGCGAGGCTCCACTACAGGATTATTCACGTCTTACCCGCCAGTCCCTGTCCCGTCCCTCGCTGCAAACCACAGCCTGGCATGTCTGCGGTTATCACCATCCTTCCCGTGTGCGGCCTGCTGTGGTGATGAGCCATGCTCCGGGGAATGTAAACAGCAGTCAGGCTCAGTCGTCTCTCTCCAGACACCACCCTGCTGCTGGAAATGGGCTTCCCTCTGACCCACTGGGAGATAGGGTGCCCATATGTCCCAATTTTATAGGGACAGTTCCGATTTTTGGGTGTTTTTCTTATATAGGCTCCTATTACCCCCCACCCCTGTCCCAATTTTTCACATTTGCTGTTTGGACACCCTACTGGGAGAGTCCCCCTGCAGGGGCACCAAACGGGTTCCTACTACCCCCACTCATGCAGGGAAAAATCCTTGCTGGCCCAGCAGGAAGCCTGCCCCACAGCATCCAAAGGACAAGGCTGCTGCTTGGCTCTGCTCCCTGGCCACCCCCTGGCTCTGAACAACCGAGACCCGAAGCTCTAGCCCTCCAGCTTCCCCCATCTCTGCCCCTGATTTTCATGCCTGCTCCAGGATCTGAGCCTTTGGGCACCACAAAATCTGTCTCCAAACACTTCCCCTGCCCTGGCTCAGAGGCTGGGGGGCTGTGCCAGGCTGGGGTTCTGACGAGTCCCTTAGAAAGAAGCCCCGTTTCCTCATCCAGTTTTTTTAAGGTCTGCACATCCCCCCAGCAGGAGCACCCCCTCCCCTATTTGCACTCCCAATGGAACAGGGGAGTCCCCAGTGGACACCTAGGGCCAGATCCTCAGAGGCTTGTGGGCACCCAAGTCCCGCTGGGAGGACGTGGGCTGTAGTCTCTGCTGATGCCAGCCCGGGGCTGCTGTGGTGTATCACACCCCCACTTTTTTCAGAAGGCACCCTGCTCAGATTAGGTTCCCAGCCTGCACCGCTCCCTCTTGACCCAAGGAACCTCCCACCCAGGAGATGCTGAGCCCTGCACTATGTGGGGCTATCCTGAGGGACTTCCCAGGCAACATGCATGTCCAGTGTAGCCAGCCCTGCCCCACCTGTGCCCTGCGTACAAGCACGATAACATGCAGGCTATCCCTACTTGCCCCTTTCTGCAGCTAGGGGGTTCCTGGAGAGGGTGAGACTCCTGGAGAAGGTGCAGCTACGGCCCTGATAAGGTCTGAGGCCCCTGCAGCAGCGCTAGATTGCCCCACACCTCGAGGAGCTGCTCCCAGGCAGGACTCCCGGGATGGCCAGGCCACAAATCCGCAGGCTGGGTGTCACTTGCTGGAGAATTCTCTGCAGCTTGAGGTCTTTAAATCACAATTTGAAGACTTCAATAACTCAGACATAGGTTAGGGGTTTGTTATAGAAGTGGATGGGTAAAATTCTGTGGCCTGCATTGTGCAGGAAGTCAGACTAGATGATCATAATGGTCCCTTCTGACCTATGAGTCTATGAGCTTTGGAACAGGCTCTAGGAAGAACCCTCTGGTGTGCCACACCCCCGAAGGTTCTCGCTCTTCCTCCAAGATAAGCCCTGCAGCTTCCCTGTCCCTTGGGCTCAACCTCTGGGTCTCCTTCCCACCACAAGCTCTCACCGAGGCAGACCCTGCTGGACACTGCAGGGCTCAAGGCCCTTGATCCAGCATTTGCAGTGAAGCTCACACAGTGTGGTCAAAAGAGTCGGGTTTATTCGTTAACTGGAGCACAGCTGAGGAAGTCATTAGGGGAGACCAGAGATATGAAGGCGAAAGCACAGGCCATTCTGGTCAGCTCAGAGCCCAGCCAAGCTAAGCTGTAGCGAACCCGTGTTCAAGCTCTGTCCGTCTCTCCCTTTGACTTCCTTCATCAGGCTCCCGGTGAGAGCCCCGACTCCGTCCTTTGTTCTCCATGGCCCAAATCCCTCTGCGTCCCTGGCTGCTCCCTGTCACTGTCTGGGCGACTGGTTTTGCTATTGTCTTTCAAATGCTCCACTGAAGTGGAGACCAAGCCTCCAGACAGCTGGGCAATACCCACACCTATGTCTCCTGCCCTGCCCTGAGAGAAAACAGCCCCTTTCCACCCACTGGGTACCAATGCATCATATAGGGGAAACTGAGGCACAAACAGGCCTCATCGAAATATAGCAAGATCATCCCATTTTGTCATGGGCTGCTGCCCCTGCTACATGGCTGGAGCCTCTTGGGGGGAATGCAGTGCGCTGGCTGAGGCCCAGAGAGGGACCTGCTGCCTACCTGGACTGCCCCCTGTGATCCCATGAGATCAGAGAGCCCCTTTGCCCAGCCCCATACCAGTTTCAAGCCCTAAAATCCATGGCAAAGGGAATCCCACCGGGGTGAACGTGGCCCCATGACCTAGTTCCCCCCCACAAGGAGTGAAAGGCTGGGTAGGGACAAGGCCAAGGAGAGAAGTGAGGGGGCTGAGAGCAACAGCCAACCTGTGGGATCAAGTCAGTAAATATTAACCAGATGTTGAGCAACTGTTGAAAAACAAGCGCGTGTCTGATCCCACAGGCGATTAGCAGCCACGAAGCAGTGGGAGGATGAGCTTATTTTAAACCCGAAATGTTTGTTCCCCTCTCCCTGCCATGCTCATCTGCAGCCCACCAGCCGTGCAGCGACCTTTGCCCCCCTCTCGAGGGGGGCCCCAGGGAATAGGGAAAACACTACATAAAATACCCCTCCTCCGAACGCTGCGCAGAGGGATTTGTTCATTGGCGTCCCAATGGCGAGCGTTCGAGCCGTGCTCAGCCCTTCCCAAACTTATCCTCATTCGCTAGGGGCATTACGTTAGGGTCTGGAAGTCCCTTTGCTCCAGAGACCCGAGACAGGCCCTGTGACAAAGACCTAAACAGAGAAAAGGGTGGGAGGGGAGTAACTTGCCACGATCCCCCAGCAGCAGAGCCAGGCCTGGAACCCAGAGTCCCAGTTGCTGATCTACAATACCAGGCTACAATGTCTTCTCAGAGATGGTGAGCCTCCACCGTTGCAGCTGGGACATCGTCATCCTGCACCCAGCCTGCTGCAAGCTGCATGCTCAGGTGGGATCTCTCCTCGGGATACGCGAGACTCATGGCAGCACTGGTGCAATCACCTCCCATTGGCAGCGGACTGGTGTGAGAGCAGCACTGGGGGCTTTGGGAAGACCGGGAATGGGAGAGCAGCACATACCACACCAGACCCCTGAGATCCAGGGTGAAGGACCCATGCTGCCCCTGAGCAGACAGGCAAAGTCAGTATGGCAAAGGGTATTTATGAAGCTGGAGGAACTGGGACAACAGCCCAGACAACAACACAAGGATACCCCCTTACAGCCAGCCAGGGGAAATACCCCCACCCCCTTACACACACACTGCGGCTTCATGCCCATAGTACTAGAGTCGCGAGGACCTGCTGACCTAGAAACCTGAAATATTTACTAGTGTTGTGACCGAGGCTGGAACCGGGGGAATCCCAGCCGAAAGCAGGATCTTATTACAGACAAGCCAGGAAGCAGCGGGGAGGAATCCTACCAGCATGGCGAGCGGCCCGCAGACAGTGAGCCAGAACTCAACTGGTGTTTGTCTAGATGCTCTTGGAATAACTTGCTAGCTGTCCCTGAAGTGGAGGGGAGAGTTAAACCTCTGCCAGCTACCTTGCTCCAGCTGGCCACAGGAGGGTAAGCAGCTGCTCAGAAGGAGACACTCAAACTATGAGTGAGGTGTTAATTGGTCTAATTGAAGCACCTGTAATTCTCCATAAACAACCCCCACCTCAGCCAAACAGCTAGAGCCTTTGAAACAGTGCCAGCCATGGCTTTGTAATGCCTCACCCAGGAGATGGCCTGGACTCTCCCAGCCCCCTGCCTGGCCACAGCACCCCCCAGCTTGAGGGCTCAGAGCTCTTCATGGACGTGAAGCCTCATAACTCCCCAGGGAGGTAGGTTGTGGTTAGTGGTATCATCTCCAGCTATAGAAAGTGAAGTGCAGAGAGGAAGTGACTTGCTCCACATCACTCTGTGAGTTTGGGGGAAGAGCTGGAACAGAACTGAGGACACTTGTCTCTTTCTCTAACCACTGGGCTATGCAACCCTCCAGAGAAGAGACCGGAACCTGAGTCCTCCATCTCAGACCCCTAACCCAGGGGTTCTCAACCTTTTTCTTTCTGAACACTCTTTCCAGCTCCCTCCCCATGCTCTAAAGACACTATGGCCCAGTTGTGCCATAATAACTGGTTTTCTGTATAGGGCCCCCTGCAAAGTTACATTGCCTCAGCTTTGGCTTCAGCCCTGGGTGGGGGGACTCAGGGCCCTGGGTTTGAGCCCCATGTGGTGGGGCTCTGGCTTTCTGCCCTGGGCCCCAGCAAGTCTAATGCTGGCCCTGCTTGGGGGGCACTGCCCTAACCTATGTGCTCTATTTTTTTCCTATATGTATATATTTGGGGGTGGGGGAGGCAGAGGTAGCCTGATACATCAGAAAGGAAACAGTCCAACCTGCTCTATCTGTCCACATTCTCCACTAGTTGTATTCTGTGCAATTCTACCAAAATCCAGGAGGGTGTGAAGAGCTGGGCAGATTTGACCCAGACATTCTTAGAGGGAACAGGCTGCAGCTGCTCCTGCGTAAGCCAATTGAAGAAGCACAAACTATTCCCCAAACTATGGTTTTAAAATATACTGGCTAACTTCCCGAAGGAGGGAGGGTTAAGGGCTGAACAGCCAATGCCAGCAGCTGAGACTGGCGGACAGGGGATGGAGCATTCAGAATTGCCCTGTTCTGTTCATTCCCTCTGAAGCACCTGGCACTGGCCAATGTCAGAGGCAGGATACTGGTCTAGCTGGACCGTTGCTGTGACCCAGCTGCCTAGTCTTATAACTGAATGGGAGGCATGCTTCTAGGAGTGCTGCATCCTTGTGTAGCTTCTCTCCCCTGGCACTGAACATGAATCTCCGGGGGGCGGGCCTCGGTTCGATCTGGGAGGGTTTTAAAAATCAGGGGAAGGAGATGACAAATTCAGACTTGGAGGGGGGGCAGGGAAGGGTATTCAAAGCGCTTTGAGATCCTGTCATGGAGGCTGCAGGTGGGGCTGGCTGCTCGTAGATCTCAGGGGGTGCCACAGGCTGGCCTGGCTAAACCCCCACGACTGGCATTGGAACGGGCAAAAACGCAACCAAGCTCCAGTCGCGGGGCTGGGAAGGGGGTTTCCCCCAGGGCAGCTGATTCCATCGTTGTTCTCTCGGGAGGGGGGGGGGAATCTTGCCCCCCCGTGGGCTCTCTGAAGGGGTCCCCCCCCGACCCCATGCTGCGCCGCGCGGTTCAGGCCATTTGTAGAATAATAGTAAAAGTTTCTATTAATACCCGGTCCCGCTCGCCAGCAGCAGCAGCAGCGACAGGCCCAGCCCGGGCGTTGAGAAAGGGATTCCCTCTGACGTCCTCTGCTAGGATACCAAACAAACACAGCAAAGACAAGCCCATATATGGTTAAGTGCGTCACAGGAACTCCAGCTGGGCGGGGCTAGGGATCTCCTCCCCTTTGGCCCCTCAAATCGCCCCTTCCCCGGGGGTCAGCGGGGCGCCCGGCTCAGGGGGACCCCAGGCAGGCCAGGGTAAGGGCTTGGCTGAGTTTGGGGCCCTGCGGTGGCTCCTGGGCCTGGTTTTGGGGGCGTGGGGAGGACTCTTCCTGGTTACGTCAGGAGGCGGCCGGCCCCTCTTGCATAAATACGGAGAGGCTCCGAGCGTGGCTCATTCATAAGTTGCGAGGGGAGCTGGAGCTTCTCTGCCTAGCGGGGAGACTGTGCCACCTGCACCGGACAGGGCTTCACGGGACCCCAGCGACCCCCACACACACCCCCCCGCTTTGTGGGGCTCGGGCCTGCGAAGACGCCGCATCGCCTCTGGATTGTGCTACCTTGTGGGGAGGTTGCTGGATTATTTCGGTGGGTCGGTGTTTGAAGTTACCCCACTAGCTGCGAAGGGGCTTTGGACCCCCCCCTTCCCCGCGGATGCGGCTTTGAGGGGAGAAGACGCGTGGAGCAGGAGTCTCGGAAGCCGGGAGTCTCCTCGCCCTCCCCAGCGCAGCTTCCAGGGCCGGAGCCCAGCGGCAGGGAGCTGGAGGGGGGCTGCTGAGCCGCGGCCCGCGGAGCTCGTGTCCCTGTGCACCCCGGGGGCGATGCTGCTTAGCCGGTGAAGGCGGAAGAGGGGGAACCACCGGGCCCCGCTGCCCTGCCGGCGCGGAGCGGCTCGCACCCCGCGCCTGCCGGATTCCAACGCTCGCAAACGGGACTTTCACCGCCACTTCGCTTCTAGTTTAACGAGCTCCCCCTGCCCCGGGGTCGCAGCCTCCCCTGCACCAGCCTTGGCTTCCAGGCGCCCCCAGCGTGGCCACAGGCTTCCCCCTGTGCCCAGGGAGATGTATCAGGGCTTCCCCGGAGACTACGACTCCGCCTCCCGGTGCAGCTCGTCTCCTTCGGCCGAGTCCCAGTACCTGTCCTCGGTGGATTCTTTCGGGAGCCCCACGGGCGCCGCCGCCTCGCAGGTAAGGGAACAGGGGTGCTCGGGGGGAGCTCCTTGGACAGGCTGCTGGGGAGATGGGGTGGGTTATTGTGGGATAGTACACAGCGATGGGGGGTGCGTACCCGAGAGGTCCGGCTTAACGATGGTGCTGGTATGGGGGGGTTATGGGGCCCAGGGACGTATGGGATATGGTAGCCGGGG